>NC_059372.1:10370491-10522991 GCF_019703515.2 Myxocyprinus asiaticus | reverse complement strand
ATATATATATATATATATATATATATATATATATATATATATATATTTATTCAATGTAAGATGCACTGTCAATTTAACAAAGTAAAAATTTGCATATAATATTTAAATTAAAATGAGTATGTTTTGGATTAAGTACAATGCCATTTATTTGATTTTACAACCAGCATGTTAATATGCTGAATTATCATGAAAGTAACATCACAACGTAAATAATATCAAACTGGTCCTAATAGCTCCATTTTCTTTAAGCAAAATGTAATTTCTCATTTTATTTCTTTTGAGTTACTGGCAAATGTGACTTGGACATGATTTAACATTTTAGGTAAACTGAAGTGTAATTTTAATTTATTGATGTATATTATTGGATTGGATATGTAAATCGATGATATTCACATTTTCTAAATATAAACACTATTTGTTATAATATAATTGACACATTTGACTTGTTCATGTAATTTGTAAACATTATGTGCATACCTTCAATAATTTATTACTGTGTGTGTGCCTTGCAGCTCGACCCGGTGATGAGTTGAAGGTGGAGCAGGGAATCAAGGATTTGCGCTCTCTCAGTCTGCCAAACATGAAGCCGTCAGTAGGGGGCAGTCTGTACATTCTCACACCCGGCGGTGAGAGGGCCGAGCACGGGTCCCTGCCGCGGCGCGAGAGCATCGACATACTGGTCAGTACAGCTGATTTATCCTGTAAACATGCATTCAAGCCTGACTGCGAATTTTGTCTTTGCACCCATATTAAAAAGCAAATATTCTACACTTTTTCAGCATTTACAGTGTAAGTCATAGTTTCTCGCACTAAACGTTCAGTTATACAGGCTGTTTTTGCTTTTGTACCCAAATGCCCATGTTCCATAGCACCAAAAAAGCATCTAAAAGTCTATATAATTTGTGCGTTATATTCCAACTCTGCTGAGGTCATGCAATGTCTTCGTGTGAGGAACAGACTGAAATTTAAGAGGAAGATTATCAGTTCATAAAGACTTAAATTTCTGTCTGTTCCTCACACAAAGGTATCGTATGACTTTAGAAAAGTTGGAATATAACGCACATGTTATACAGACTACTTTTAGATGTTTTTTGTCCTTTAAGGACCATAAATAAAGACAAAACCTTTAAGTTGACTATTCATTTAAGTCTTTTTATATGTAAATGACCTCTTTTATAATTGGCTAACCTCTTTGCATTTGCATCTGACATCATGTGCTCTACACTTTCATCATATTTGAACACTTCAGTCCAAACTCGACTTCCATTTAAGTTCCCTTTTTAGCATTAAATCTTATTTAACATAGCACACAATCTAATATAGGATTTTTACGGAGTGCATCCACTGCCACAAGAAGTGTTCGGTTAACCACTAGTCTCAGATGGGGCCTGACACTGACCTTTTGGACTTGAACGTGCTGACCGTTATGTGGTTTTTATTTGAAATGTATCTGTTGAAATGACTCCGTAACTCTTACAACATCGTGAGGTTGGATTTCCCGGGTTTCATCATGACACACTGTAAATACAGCTTAATGGAAAGACAAGCGTCAGCTCACTCCTGATGTAATCAGAGAAGATTTTGTGTGCTTGTACAAACATGGATATAATGAGTACAGACTGTAGCCCATCCCTGTAGCTCATAGGCTTTTACTGCTGTTTGATTTTAAAGGAATAGTTCGCTCAAAAATATAAATAAAACTGCCATTATTGACTCACCCTCATGTCTCTCCAAACCTGTATAGTTGACTTGTTTAACAAAAGGTAAATGTCTGATGAATTGTACTGGTCGCTCTTTTCCATGTAGATACAGTGAATGGGGATTGAAGCTTTTAAGCTTCAAACAGGATAAAAAAAAGCAGCATAAAAGTAGTCCAAAAGTCCTCTGAAGCCATACAATAGCTTTGTGCGAGGAACTGGCCACAATATAAAGGTGAAGTATGCAACTTTTTTTATGTCAAAAAGCATTCTGCTATCCAAATTTATTGTTCATTGGCAAGTAAGCCATTTGTGGGTTTACCTCCCCCAAAAGTATAAACACTGAGCCTCCTAGGCACTATCAAAACATTGATGTTAAATTTTGAGCGACCCGCTCAGCCCCACCCATCCCTTTCTAGTTCAAACTATAGCGTGAGCAGTAGTAACCTGAGTGAACGTTTGCGTCGCATTTACAAGGTAGAGGACTTTGAGGGAATTTTTGGGGTTCGATGGAGACACTGAACATGCCGAGTTGCTTCTCGATAGGTAAGCTACACTCATGGTACTGCCACATGAGGTTGACTAAATAAAGAGAGAATTTTCATTTTTGGCCGAACTAATCCTTTAAATCATCTGATTTAGGAATCAAAACTGAGTATTCAGGTCTGGGTTGTGTCATCCATCTCCCATCAAGCTTTGCTTCGTATGGATGTAGGTTATGTAAGCACCTTAGACAAGCCTGAGCGGGTTGGAAGAGTATTGCTCAGGTATTACGCATCAAACTCCTCTTCAAACACTCTGGTTTGTTTTTCCAGTTCCTCTGTAAAGCTGGCCTTTAGGAAAAATGCAGAGAAGCCCACTACTCAGGCTGCCTGCTTTTGATTTATGGCTTAAGTGAATGATAAAAGGTTGGCTGTCCCAAGAGGAAAATTCTTTGCTTTTCCCAAAGGCTGAATTAGCTTGAAGTTTCTTAGAAATCTTTAGCAGTGGTTGGGCGTTTCTTCAACTTGGGGCACTTTTAGCACTGTGGATTTGTAGAACATAACATCTCGTTAAAAATGTTTTCACACTCTCACTAGTTTATTTAATTTGTCTACTAACAGTGTCCAACAGTGTATGCACATGCATCACAGGAGACTTAGTGTCATTTCCAGCACATCTCAAATTCTGGATTGGGTTTCATAGAATTTTGTGGTGCAAATGACAGATTGAATGTTTTTGAAATAAATGAATTTGAAATGGCCGACTTTCACACTTTTTGTGTAATTTGGCAAAATGACAGCGTAACTGGAAAGAATCTGCTTGCAAGTGATATGTAATTTTATTTTTATTTTTTCCAAAAACTTGTCTCATGTTTAATCTCAAGCGTGCTCTTTACTGACACTTTTGTCAACTTGGTTAAAAAGTACATGACAGTGAAAAATATTTATTAGACGCAAAATTTTTACTGCGGTGGAAATGAACCACAACTGTGGGACAGTCTTAGTTTTTGAAAAATGTATAGAAATAAAATGTAATAATTTGTATTTTATAATGGATTTTTATAGTTTAATATTGAAAGTCTGTGTCTGGGACAAGGCTAAAAGAGTAAAATCTATACAAAAGAGAGGTTTAAAGACTAATAAATGATGAAGGTCTGAAAAGAAGTTTCCAATACAGTTTTAATGTGACCTTAAAGGGTGCACTGAGTCATTTTTTTCCTCATTAAAAAAGTTTCACTTCTAAAGAAAGAACAGTCATTTTGAAACGTATCTATAAAATCATGAGCACTCGCATGAGATGAAGACTCCAATCAAAAGTTGTTTTGTTTCAAATGGTGAGGGTCCACTCGTGGGGGCTGCCATGTTAGGATGACATGACCAGCCGAATACTACTCTTTTAATCTTATAAACCGCCCTGTATAGACATACACATTCACTCATGGATTCAAGTAATCATGGCTCACTGTGTATAGTGAATTTCTACAATGGTATTGGTAACTGAATGATGTTCCATCCAGTCCTCTTGGTGTCAGTATAAGTCCAAAACAACAACCTCCCCCTCTCTTTTTGTAGTTGTATTGCATTTTATATGCCAATAGGCTGTACAAATAGCACTATGTTTCCTCCAGCCTTTTAACAATAGAAAGACAGACTTCTGTGAAACACATAAGGAGATGCTGAGAATATTTAGTCTCAGTCACTATTCACTTTCATTGAATATTTTTTCCATACAATGGAAATGAATGGTGACTGAGGTGAAACATTCTGCCTCTCCTTTAGTGTTACATGGAAGAAACAAAGTCAAACGGGTTTGGAATGTCATGAGGGTGCGTGAATGATGACGGAAATGTCATTTTAGGGCATTTTTGTCACTTTTAGTGACAGATTTGTTAGTTTCTGTCAGATCTTGGTTTGTTGATTTGCTGCTGATGGAATTTTCAAGTTATCTGCCAACTATTCCATTGGAATTTTTATGAGGGCTGCTTAGTTTTGTCTGCTAGCGGCTTTGACCTGTATGTGGTAACACCCACTGTGTCTTGCCCCCTCACCAAAGTCTGACCTTTAGAAAGGAACCCATCACCCCTCGGATTATTGGTGTGGCAGTGACACCAGGGCTCCTCTTTGAGGTTTGATTGGCCAGATCCGCCGCGGTGGGGGGATTGACCTTAAGAAGCATGAGCGTTTGATGTAGTGCGATGAATTTTATTTTATTTATTTTTTATTTTTTTTTTTTTTAACACTCCTGGCAACTGAAAGACAAGTGTCTCAACAGAGCAAGTTTTCAGGTGAAAGTCATGCTTTTGATACATACCCTCCAAAACCTTGATCTAATCCTCCTTTTGACACCAGCTTTCCTAAATATTTAAGGCCCTCTTGTGGCCATGGGTGTAACAGAACAAATATGCAAGTTCTGAACTCAACAACAGTGATACAGTGGCACTTGAAAAGAGTAGGGCTGCATTACTGTGGTTAATATGGTTACCGTTGATGTCCAGTTTTGAATGCAGGTTTTGGATTCTATCGCTTTAAAAGATAAGTTTACCATCATTTACTCACCCTCATGACGTTCCAAACTCATTTGACTTTCTTCCTAGAAGATAGGAGAATTTTATTTAATAAATGTACTCTCTTGATATTAATGTTATTCTTTACCGTCCATTTACAATGAATGAGGACTGGAGCTTCCGAGCTTAAAAAATGACACTGAAGCACCATAAAAGTATCTTAAAAGTAGAGCAAACGACTCGTGCACTATATTCCAAGTCCTCTGAAGCCATACAATAGCTTTGTGTGAGAAACTGACTGATTTTCGAAGTAATTATTCACTGAAAATTTCGACATCTGACATAGTTCTAATTGACACATTTATGATATTCTTTTGAAATGAGTCTTTTCACAGAATCAGTTGATCCATTTCACTACCTGTCTGAATGATTTGTTCACGAATCGGACCAATTCAGTCCAAGTTCAACTCACTGATTTAAAGATCCGGACACAGTGGTTAACAGATTAGTGGGGGTATTACCAGTGAAAAATGACTGAAATTTCAGCTAATGTGTGTCTTCAGAAGACTTGCAATAAGTCTCATGTACTACTTTTTGATACTTGTATGGTGCCTTTTGCGTCCTTATTGAAGCTTGCATGCTCCAGTCCCCATTCATTGTAACTGAATGAAAAAGAGCGACCAGTAAATTATTGAAATTGCTCTTTTTGTGTTCTGCAGAAAAAGGAAAATTGTACAGTTTTAGAATGACATGAGTAAATGACAGAATTTTCCTTTTTAGTTGAATTCCTCATGTCCTGTATAACGCATGTCTGACCTCACAGACCTTAGGTGCCCCTGCTTGACCTTTAAACTGTGTCTCTTTTGCATTAGACAAATAACATTAAATTGATAATGCACGCTGGCATTTTGGCCTCATAATTCACCCAAACAGACGTCCTAAATTAGAGAGGTGAACTTACAGGTAATCTTGCCTGAGGACTGTACTGTGTATCTTATGACCTGAGATAGGTATATTACACAACTTTGTAGATAATTAGATCAGACATCCCTGTGGCCCTCAGGGGCCCACACAGTGAGACAGAAATTTATGTAATTATAATGCATTTAGGACTGGAGTGAATCACGATCTTGTTATACATGCCCAACAACTATTGAATATATAATATGTATCTAAAATTATACATACAGTGGCCCCAAAAAGTGTTTTGACACTTAAAAATGTATAAATTCTAAACCTTGAATCTAAAAAGGAATGTTCCGGATTTAATACAAGTTAAGCTCAATCGACAGCATTTGTGTATATAAAGTTTTACCACAAAATTTTATTTTGAGTTGCAACTCCTTTCCTATATTTGAGGTTACAGTGAGACACAATGGAAGTGAATGGGTGCCAATGCATAAACATTTAAATACTCACTGTTTCAGAAGGATAGCCACAAGACATGAACAATATGCGTGTTAACATGATTTTAGTGTGATAAAATTGCTTACTAACCTTTTCTGTGTCAAGTTATAACCAATTTTACAACTTTGTTGACATGACGATGTAATATCAACAGACCCTAAAATGACTGTATAAATGACGATTTAAACTTTAGGGCTCAAATAAAACATGAGTTTTAACAGAGAAATTAATGTTAGTGCTATTATAAAATGATAAGTTTCACATTTCTGATTTTAAACGCTCCAAAAATTGGCCCCATTCACTTCCATTGTGGGTGCCGCACTGTAACCTCGATGTTTTCTTAAAGAAGTCTAAATCATTTTTTGTGGTAATCAACATTATGCCACAAATGTACTTTTATGAGCCATTTTTGCAAACCAGCTGGTGTCAAGATAACACAGATGACACTAATATAATGCAATAATGACTAAAACATAGTGTAACAAAACACCCCAATTCACATAACGTTTCCTCTTATTTTTTTATATCAGTTATTATTTCAATAAAATATCATCCAAAGCAGTGACGCAGTGACTTCTGGGAATGCCCAATTTTTTGTTTTTCACCCTAATTTTTTATTAGTTTTTTATAATGTATTGTTTTGTAAAACATAAGATACATTTTCAGGGTAAATCAGATTTTTTACTTTTTTATAATTTTTTTTTTACATTATTTTACTGTAAAAATGCATGCATTGTGTTTTAAAAAAAATATATATACATTTTCACCTTGCAGAGTAGGTTCCACTTAACCAGATTTTTTCTGTAACATTTTAAAAATTAGTAAATTTTTTACATTACATTTTTAAGTGTGGTTTAAGCCTCTAAATACTTTTTTGGGCCACTGTGTATAAAATAAATAATAAATACGCTGAACAATAGCTAGTAAGTTGCTTAAGGATTAAAGTTATTTTGAAATGCAATCTACATATCACATTATTGTTTTCATTGCTGTCTACAACTAAAACCTTTACCATGTTACTAAAGATCAAAGTTTTATAAAATGTGAATATTTGGTCTCCACTGTTTGAGAAACCTTGACCTCAAGACTTGAAAATGGCATCAAATGCTGTCAGAGGACCATTTAAAAGGGAAATATGTTGTTTGATCAAACAGCTCAGTCAATGGAATATCAAAGATCACCTGTGCACAACATCTGTTCAGGAAACGAGCCTTTTCCTCTTCCCATTTGAACTCGCTGATAAGAGACTGGGCTAAAATTGTATTAATATAACAGCTTTGTGGTTGGTGCTGGAGTGGTCTTGTTTAGACTGCAGTTGTTTTTAACCTTCTAAAAGGATCAAACTTATGCAATGCACCAGGTGTTTAAGGTTTTATTTGAGGTGTATGGTAACTTTTGTCAGACAAATTTGGACATATAGCAGGTTTCTCAATGTTTTGCAATCTCTAAAATGCAAACAGTAATCATTTATTTACCTCTGCAATCAACACAGAACTGCTCTTGACTCGGCATACCCCCTCACACCTGATTGATGTTCTTGTAGAGTTAACACAATTATCATGCAATTTGTTTCTGATCATTAACACTCAGTGTTCAAAGACAATAGAACAGAATGTGACTTTAGCAACAAAATGGGCCTTATCTTCATGAGAAACTAGGAGAGGGAGGAATCTTACATTTTAAAAATGATAATTGGTGGTTGAGATTTTGTAGTTTACGTCTAAAACTCAGTGTGTCACAAAGTACTTAAAATGTTGACTAAATTAGTCTTAAAGGGATAGTTTACCTAAAAATTTTAATTCTATCATTTCCTCTCACTTATATTCTTCTAAATCCAAATATCTTTTCTTTTTTACATGGAAAACAAAATAAGACGATAGGTAAGCAATATGTTAGTATCAGTCACCATTCACTTTTCTTGCATCGTTTTTCATACAATGGAATTGACTGTTGACCTTGGCTATGTAAATGTGGGAGAACGAGAGTTCTGTAAGTGGTGACAGAATTTTCATTTTTGGGTGAACTGTTCCTTTAATCTTTGTGTTATATAAAGGGTAACACAAAACATTCATTGTAAACAGGCACTGATGTTATGGACGTAATGTCAATGTGTTTTTTGTTCAATATTATTATTTTTATTGGCATATCGGCACTATTTCTCTTTTTCAGCTAGTTATAAGCTATATATTCAATAATAATAATAAAATGTATACCTTATAATTAAATATTATATTTATATTATAATTATATTTAAATAATAAATATTTCATTAATAAATTGGTATAATATATATATACAGTACTGTGCAAAATTATAGGCACTTAAAATGCTTCACAAAAACATTTGTCTTCAGATGGTTATTTATATCTTCAGCTTTAGTGTGTCAATAGGAAAAATAAATTTTAGACTCCCAAACATTTATTTTGCAAATAGAATAGAATAGAAGAACAGGGAGCCCTGCAACAGATGGCATTGCCCCCACAGAGCCCCCCACTGAACATTGAGTCAGTCTGGGATTACACGAAGAGACAGAAGCAATTGAGACAGCTGAAATAGATAAAAGAACTCTGGTGAATTCTCCAAGAATCTTGGAACATCCTATCTGCCAACAACCAAGAAAAACTGTGTCCAGGTGTACCTAGGAGAATTGGTGCTGTTTTAAAGGCAAAGGTGGTGACACTGAATATTGATTTAGCTTTTTTATGTTTACTGGACTTTGTATGATATTAATTGATTATTGAAAACTATTTATGGCATAATTTTTGAATACGTCCTCACTATGCAACATTTTGTGCCTAACACCTTTACACAGCACTGTGTGTGTGTATATATGTATGTGTATGTATGTGTGTGTGTGTGTGTGTGTGTGTGTCTGTGTATATATATATATATATATATATATATATATATATATATATATATATATATATATATATATACACATACATAAACACTGTGTATATATGTATATATATATATAAAACATGTAAAAATGTATATAAATAAATTATATTTATATTACTTATTTAATATTATATGTAAAATATATATAAAATATAAAACAGTAATAATATAAATATATTAAATTTGTACGTTATTTAAACATATATATATATATGACACTAATTTTTAACATGCAGTAAATATGTAATTGTTATATTTTAAAATATAAATAAATGTCATTATGTAAATTAATATTAGTTATATATTAATACATATTATATTTATATTATTAATTTTATATTATAGTTTAATATATATTTTATAATTTAAACATGGTTTATAAATTATATATTTCCATAGTATAAGGAAGTCATCTTTTATGGAGGTCATGTATGATAGCACCTTATCACCTGATGAGATAAGAGCATCTGTTGTGTAAATGTTGTGTACTGTTATGATCATAATGGCTTTGGAGGAGATGGGAGGAGTAAATTCGTGTCACAGGGCAAAAGCTTATAAACTACTCTCTCTTAGGCAGTTTTCCTGAGCATGTTTGGGATTTGTAGCTTGTCTCTTGACCTTTTCTGGAGGTTGACTACTGAAGGTTAGGGCAGGACAGTTCAGTCAGGTGCATCATGGAGCGTTTTGGTCACCTTTCTTCGTGGCACAGTTGGGATCTTCTCCACATTGTTCCTGAAGGCCTGTCTGATGCAGAATTTTTCCAGAGTCCCTCACCAACAAAATGTCAGGTAAGGCAATGATGTTACTGCACCATCTATGATGATAGAACTCGTTGACTGTGTTACTGAACTTCTAGTTGGTGTGCTTTCAACCATGATGCACCATGTTACCGGAATGGCTCTGCTTCTCAAGGTTCCTGTCAGTGCTTTACTCATTCTGACCGATTTGGAGAATTTAAGCAAAGTAAAGGGGTCAATGAGCATCAACAGGTTAATGATTAAACTACTGGATACCATCACTTTTGAAACTCTCATTCCCATGATTAGCCACCTCTGGCAATTGTTTGACAATTTCTCATTGAGCAAATGTTTGGATTGAAGGGGAAAATGCTACGTGGCAATGCGTAATGGAGGATAAAAATGCACGTAATGGAAAGCTGTTAGTGGAATTACACTACCTATCACATGTTTGGTCCCCTATGCTAGACAGACGCTCTTATCTCGTCAGGTGATAAGGTGCTATCATACTTGTCACTGGCTTTGATGACTGGTTAATCGTCCAGCCTTAAGCTTCAATGGCTCTTTGTTTGGCCCCTGCTTTGACTAATTTACATGGGTCACTGTGGTGTTGTTGGCCCTGAAATTTGTCCCGTGTTGACACTAAAAGCAAGGCTGACGAAATGAAATGTGATCTGGTCAGAAATTGTTTTTGTGAGTGTTCGTAACTTCAAATGATTTAAAAGCTGTTCTCATCTTCATCATTGTAACAATGATCTATTATCCTTTTACTACTACACCTAAAAGTCTCGCATTGACTCCTGAAAGGGATAGTCGAACCAAAAATGTCTTCATTTACTCACACTCATGTCGTTTCAAACACTTATGACTTTCTTCCGTGGAACACAAAAAGAGATGTTCCATACATTGAAAGTGAATGGTGACTGAGGCAAACATTCTGCTTAACATCTCCTTTTGTGTTCCATTGAGAAGAAAAAAAAGAAAGTAAATAATTATAGAATTTTTATTTTTGGGTGAACTAACTCTTTTTTTAAGCATTATTAGTTGTATAATAATACTTATAAATTAGTTATGTAGTATAGTTATATATAATAGTTTGTACAGCACAAAATACTATGAAAAAGACATTTGAATGTCTGTCAGTTTTAGTTGTTTTAAGTACTATTTAACACAATAAAGACCTTTTGTGTTGTGACACTTAAAGGAATTTTCCAGGTTCAATACAAGTTAAGCTCAATCGACAGCATTTGTGGCATAATGTTGATTACCACCGAAAAGTATTTCGACTCGTCCCTTATTTTCTTAAAAAAGGCAAAAATGTTAGTTTCTGTTAGGCGCTTACAATGGAAGTGAATGGGGCCAATTTATTGAGGGTTTCAAGGCAGAAATGTGAAGCTTATAATTTTATAAATCACTTACATTAGTTCTTCTGTTAAAACTCGTGTATTATTTGAGCTGTAAAGTTGTTTAAATAGTTGTTTTGGTGGTGGACTACTGTTCTAGCAAATTACAGGGTTTACAGTGTTACGTCGTCATAGCAACGAGTTATAAAATTGGATTTAACTTTACAGAGAAAAATGTTATTACGCTGAAATCTTGTTAACACGCATATTGTTTACATCTTGTGGCTATACTTTTGAAACAGTGAGTATTTTAATGTTTACGGATTGGCGCCATTCACCGTAACCTCGATTTTTGCTTTTTAAGTCGAAATAATTTTTTGTGATAATCAACATTATGCCACAAATGCTTTCATTTGAGCTTAACTTTTAATTGCACCCCAAACATTTCTTTAAGTTTCAAATCAATTAATTGCAGCTTTTTAGTAACCTTTGCTTGAAAACCCTTAATTATAATTGTTTTGGAGATTATAGAACATTATGTTTATCATGGCATTAAATGCTCTGTATTTAACAGTGTAAATCAGGTCTTTTTTAAGTAGACATGCTCAACTATTTTCGAAATTTAATGAGCTCTTAGTGTAATGGTCCAAGCCTGCAGGTCAAGGGTTGAGCGAGTTTTTTTTTTTTTTTTTTATATTATATGTAAGCTGGAATATGCATCCACTCTGTCATTTCCTTAAAGACCTTTAACCAGAAATTGGCTGGGCTTGGCACACTCAGATCCGTAGTGAATATATAGACCAAACAACTGAAGTCTAGACTTCTTGCAGCACGTATCTGGGATTCCCCACTCTTTCATATTCCAGAGGTCATTTTCCTGAAACGGGAAGGAAGAGAAGCACACTTGGGAAATCATTCCTACCATGGTGCAGGAGTGCCATGCTACTTTCACTTTGATTTCATCATAAATACAGAAAATCATCAGACACTCTCGTAATGCTAGATTAATTAGTGGCTGTAATGGATGAAACTGTGTTTGCAATCCATTTTACTTCTGTAATTTGCTGTATTTTCCTGAGTGAAACCGTATATTCACAAAGAAAAAAAAATAGTAGGGTGGGATTCGATTATCCATCAGAAATTGATTGGATTGCGAAAATTTGTCTCTACATAACAGGTGGTTGGTAAGAAGGGGTTGGAAATTAGAAGTCTTGGTGGAGAAAGAGCAAGTTATTAAAAGAATTTAGATATTATATTTTGATGAAAGATTTTTTTCTTTGGAATAACATGTACCAATAAAGTGTTCACAATAAGAGCAGGAATGTGTATTGAGAAAGTAAATGGGGTAAATTTAGAGCTTCTTACAGCATTTGTCATGAAATTACTTTTTCAGTATACATATGTCCCATTGCCTTAAGTTTATTATTTTTCACCCACATCTCAGAACAGCTCTAACATAATGTCACTGCAACACAAAGTTCCAAAGAAACTTATTTCATAGAACATAACACACATTATATCCTGCAAAACATATTGTTGGCTGGCATCTTTGAGGAACGAGGATGTGTTGAGACCCTGCAAGCTGTCTTATTTCCCCTCCCTCTTTACATGTGACCCTGCGTCTGAGCAGCCACACCTCTCTTTCCTGCCTTACACAATGGGATAGGGTCCTCCTAGTTGCCATGGCGTTTGGGCTGTCCTATTCAGTAATGTAGGAAAGCAAGCTCAGTTGGTCAGCTTTACCTCTGATCGCAGGTTGACTTTTTCTGATAACTACAGAGGACCTAGTAGGGAGCCTTGATGCACCTTGTATGTTTTTTGAAGGAAATCAAGGACTACTGAATCTGAATTAGCGATTACCCCTTTTAGCACAATTATTTTTGCTCGGAAACCCATTTGACATCTGTGCAAGTGTTGCGGAGGCAACTGTACTCGTGCATCTATCGGTTTCAAGAGAGGAGGCTTTGAGTGATTGAAACAGCTGGCTCAAGTATGGGTCAGACTCTGTGAACTCTGTGAAAGATTACCATGGTCTTCTTCGATTTTCAGATGTCGCTTGCTACTATGGTGAGTTGAGCAAACGCTCTGGGAACCCTGTTCTGCTTCATAAATTCACTGGCCATTCAATCCGTTTGCAGTTTTGGAGAGAGTAAGAAACATTGGGCACAGCTGATCCCGAAGTGGGTGGCATAGCATGAGCAACTTTTGTATCACGGTGCTGCATTTTATTTTAAAATAATTCCATGTTCGTGAACATGGCAATTATTTGTTTTAATGGTGCTATGTAAGGTTATAAATTAGTTTGTTTGCTTCTTAAAAGGATTATTTGCCTAAAATGAAAATTCTAATAATTTATTGACCCTCATGTTGTTCTGAACCTGTGTGGCTTACTTTCTTCCATGAAACACAAAAGGAGATGTTAGGGAGTATGTTACCCTCAGTCACTATTCACTTTCATAGCATCTTTTTTTGATAAAATGAAAGTGAATGGTAACCGAGGCTGTCATTTTGCCTAACGTGTACTTTTGTGTTCCACAGATGAAAGAATGTCAAATGGGTTTGAAACAACATGAGGAGGAGTAAATGATGACAACATTTTCATTTTGGGGTGAACTATAGCTTTAAGTTTATTTAAAGTCTTGTTTGTTGCTTTAAAGTCTAATTTGATGGAAAAGTAGAATATTGATTGTTCACAGTTCTGTTTGCTACATTTAGATTGCCCACGATCTTTGTAAATTATAGATGTGGGGCTTTCGACTGGAGGGTTTCTTTTGATCCTCCTTTGATAGTATAAATGTAACCATATAAACTGGCAATATGTAGTGTACTTGTGAAAATGCTTCTCTTTTTCATGTTACAATACAATACAGTTTTATTACAACACCAATTTTATCGACATAACAATTTGAGTGAAAAGTTCATTTGAAAAACTGACATGAATTTGAGAATTCCTTACTATTTGGTCTGCCCCCTTTTACTTTAATGACAACATGCATTTGAGCTGCATGGAGAAGTTTGTGCAAAACGTGGTGATCCATATTATCCAGCATGATTTGAGAACAACTTGTTTGCTTCAATGGAAGCAAGAAAATCTGACCTTTTGTACAAAGGAGTTCACATGGTCAGTGTCACAAATTTGCTTATTTTGTGACCCAGATAGAGTGCAGAATCTTAAATATTTCTTATTAATTTTACAGTAGCATTTCTTTGTTTAAAATATTCTGAAATCTCAGATTTTCAGTGTGAACTCAGACTTACGACCCCACTGTATAAGTACATACATTTTTATTTTTATTTTTTTTATGCATCATATTTTAATCGTCTCAGTGGTCCATGATTGTAGCAGTCTAACAGAAGTGTTGTCCCTGGGCTGATGGAGTGTCCGTCCTCACCAAAGTAGGGACATTTCCTGACATCTGTGTCCTCATCCGATCACCCCAGATTCTGCAAAAATCTCCTCATCAAAGCTCACAGTCAGGCTGCTGCTTTGGCCCAGTGCTAAATTTAGCAAGTGGGGCATACTGGCCAGTCCACCTTTCTTTTATTTACTCAGTTGTAGGGAAGTTCTTGATTACTCTGCCAAACTGGTACCATTCTATATAGACATAAATTTGTGACAGTTTTAATAGGAGTGTTACGTGGCTTGGTAGTGAATTGTGTTGTTTGCCACAAAATGCTCCTTAATGATTTGATTGGTGAATTAAGAATCTTGATTACCTTTGGAGAGTAAGACCGAGACAGACACCACATTTGCATGCACAAGAATATTTAGATGGTAATATGAATTTGGACATATTCTGATTATGAATGCATCATGTAGACATGTAAACCCAGTTGTCATAATTTATTAAGCCAATCTTCCAGTCACAAGAAATTGAAATATGACAGCTGTCAGGGTCAAATAAAAAACCTATTCGGACTATCCAGTGAAATGCAATTTTTATTTAAATCTGTGCGTGGTGTTTCTAGGGTTGCCAACTTTTTGTCACACAAATACAGGACGCTTGAGCCCCTTTGAACATATTGTTGATTCAATACGGGACATTTCGCCGTCTGATCGGGGTCCCGCTCAAGCATCTTCCTGCTGAAATACAGGACAACAGGCTTCCCGTGTGGGACATCTTCATTTCCTTCGAAATAAGGGACGTCCTGGCTAATACGGGACAGTTGGCAACCCTAGTTTCATCATGCAGACAATTGTCAATAAAATAAACCAATTCAAGCAATAAAATAAAAACGTTTTTGGGACAAAGAGGAGACAGATTTTTCTACAAACATTAAAATAAATTAACATAATGTAAAGACTTCTGAATTCTATTCTGTTTGCTGATTATGGGCTAATGTGAACTTTACAGGAATTTATATAGAAAAAAATTACTTTTTTGTAATTTATTTTTGTAACATTTGAGAAAGTTCCAAAAAGTCAAAAAAATATTGTGCTTTATTTTTTTTCTCTCTAATTTTTTAACATTGCTTTAAGAATATTTCTAAATCCTAAAACTTTGTCTATTTCTAGATTTAAATAGATTTTGTGTCCCACTGTATAAATACATGCATTTAGTTTTGTTTTAATGCATCACCCTTTGATTGTGTCAATATGCACAAAACACATTTAACATCGGAAAGGACATCCGACAAAGAAGTCTCTAAAAATTATAGTACATTCACATTTAATAAGCATCAAAATGCAATACTTCTGTTATTGCGACAAGGAACTGCTTTCCCAGTGTTTGTTTAGGGAATTCCATTGTTTTGTCTTTAGAACTTTCCTGTTTTTTTGTGCATTCCCTAAATATGTCGTAGTCCTCTGTGGAATTTGCAGGAGTTATTAGTGGGTAACGGCACTCAGGGCAGTGGAATTCCCTGCGCTTGGAGAAAGGTCAACAGGCCGACTGTCTCCCGCGCGGTGAGATTATTACTTCCTTAGATACTAAACAGCTGTTTGTTTTGTTTAACTGGAGCTCTTAAGATGGAGTGTGTCTAGAAAGACATTACAGTTGCAGAACAAATACTGATGAAACAATGGCAATCTTGATCTTTCGGAGTGGGGTTGTTGGTCTCTTTGACCTGTATGATGTAATGAGGAAATTGTAACATATTCAGCAGGAATTCATTGTTTGGAAGTCTGTATGAGTCATAATGAACTGTTGTTTCTGCTGATGTCATTAGTTTACAGGAGCCCTTATTTTTAAATTTTTTCAAGAAGGGGTATATACTGTAGCTAGGGAGATATACCTGTTTAAACGATAAACCGGTAAAAAAATTGTCAACCAGTATACATTTTATGTAACATTTCTATCACAGTTTTGGAAAATGCCACCACTTTGTAAGGAAAATGTGAAATTGATCTTGATTTTTGATACATTTCATTTTAATTTACATAACTGTTTAAATAAAAAAAATAAAGCTTAATTATTCAGATGTGTGATAGGCCTACCATTATTTGTAATCGATAAATCACTTTTCCATACAAAATGTGTATGTAATGATGTATTTCATAATCAACCATAATTCCTGAGAATATTGTGATTATAATTTTTCACTTGAAACACTTTGGACTGATATTATGTTTCTCATGACCTTAACTCCTTGATGGGAAGGTTTATGGTTTCTTTAACATTTTTGGTTACTACATAATTCCCATATTTTCATTTGTGTGATTTCATAGTTTCGATTGATCTACTATTATTGTACAATTTAGATTGTTAGTAATAATTAAAGAATGAGTAGGCATGTATAAACTTTTGACTGCAAATGTATATCGATTTGCAACTTATTGTTTGTGTTTTATTGTGGATGAGATTTAATTGGTTTTGATCAGTCTTTGCTGCTAAGTTTTGTTAAAAATCTCTGTTTACAACTCTCTCACAAACCCCCTCATTCAATCTCTCTTGTAGTGTGCAGATACTGATAATGGTCTCTCTCTTATCACTCTACCTGTTGTCCTTGACATTCTTGTTGATATGCTTCTTCAAAACTCCCTAACTTTCTGCATTTGTATACTCTGTGATTCAACAAAATTCTCACATAGATTTTACTGTCTTTTCCCTCTCTCCCTTCCCACAGGGTCAGGCCCGTCGGAGGAAGAACATGACAGAGTTTCTGGGCGACGCCAACATCCCATCCCCGGACTCTCTGTCCATGCTCGGTGGATCTTTACCAAGCGTAGCTCCTGGAGGTTCTCTGCCCGGCGGAACCGCTGGACCGAAGAACCGTGCCACCAATCGGTTCAGCGTCTTTTTTGGTGCTGCATCATCTGGAAAGGTAAACCCCCCCCCACACACACTTCGTACCACCCTCATCTTTTGTAAGGTAAGGAACTTCATTGTGTGGCCTGATTTCCTGTAAAACTCGTAAAGATGATTGGACAAGCCAAAACTAAACTCAAATATAAGGGTGATGGCACTTATATAACGAACCAGTTATTTGTTGTAAACCAATGGTGTTTTAAGTCGCAAACCCATTATAATGTTTTATGAACCAATGACGTTTGCAGTCGCAGACTAATTATATTTTGCAAGCCAGTTCCAACCAATCATGTTTTAGTTGCGACCCAATTATGATATTTTGCAAACCAATGAGGTTTTCAGTCACAAACCACTTATGACTTTTTGCGAATCATTGACGTTTTCAGTTGCAAACCAATTATGATATTTTGCGAACCAATGAGATTTCAGTCACAAACCAGTTGATATGTTGCGAACCAATGATGTTTTCCGTCATGAACCAATTCTGATATTTTGCAAACCAATGACGTTTTCAGTCGCCAACCAATTATGATATTGTGATGCATCACAATGTATTAAATTGCGACATATCGCAAAGACAATATATAACTATAGTACTATTAATATTGCTCATACTTTGAGTTGGGCACTGCTTGTGATCTGTACATGAATTATACCCCAAATTAAGGAGAGGTGTGCTAATACTTATCTACTCAATCGGACTTCAAATTTTCACCCACCGGACAATAAAAGGAGCAGAGAAAAAAATGCATCCACTATGAAGAAAGGACCAGAGCTATAACTAGTAACCACAATATAAAGTGGGATTGCACTTTTTTGACTTAGGCCAGTAAAAGGCTAGGGTATTATTTGTTTTTCTGGTGCCGTTCTGTCTCAAGCGCTCAGCCTTTTTAGTGCGTACGGGCACGTTCAATGCATGTGCACTATGACTGCTTTCTGAAGTCATCACTGGACGCAGACGTCCCACAAACTGTGCTAATGGAATTGCTGTCACATACATTGTGCGTGAGATGTAGCGCCACATGGAAAACTGATACTTTGGCCTTAACCAACCAGCCACAACATCCCAGCATTGTGGCGGCAACAATTGCATGGGCGAGCACCTCTTCAGAAAATGTACAAAATCTAGTTGTTTTATAGTTCGGGTAATCAATAGTTTGGGATGTTAAAGTAACAATGGATGACTAACACAATACAACATATAAAATCAGTGCTTGTTTTCCCAAATCCCATTACCCTCAAAATAAACTCCCCCCTCAGTAGGGTTTCGGCCCATGGTTACACCAGATGCATGACTAATAGAGACAGTAGCTGTCACTCACCTGCCATTTCGAACGTCCCCTCATTCACAAACAGCATGAAAACCCAATAGAAGAGTCTCAGGGGCTATCCTTATGTCCCATTGGGACTCTTCTATCACAAAGGAAGGGTTACTTGGGGCCAAACACCCATCTCCAGTAGCCACTACAGGGCAGCCTTGTCCATCTGTGTTTGGCTCCTATTGTCTGAAAGCACTCAATGCAAACGACTCGTTGTCATAAGTACACCAGTCATCACGTTAAAGGACAAAAGCCCCAGTGGCACATGGGCTATCGGTGACATGAATGGATGGGGTTTAATTGTGAGGTTAAAAAGATGGCGTTTAGTGAAGGGGGTGTTTGTAAGGTGTCAAAAACCCTGTCGGGGGTGTTTTGTTGGAACAGACAGACGGCCGCCTGAGTTGTCTGTCCAGCTGATGGTGGTCTACTAATGTGAATTAGAATGCAATTTTGCTAATTTGTGGGATTCAAAGGGATGGTTCACCCAAAAATGAAAATTCTGTCAACACTTACTCACCCTAACCCTTATGTTGTTACAAACCCATATGAATTACTTTCTTCTGTGGAACAGAAATGGAGATGTTTTGCAAAATGATAGCCTCAGTCACCATTCACTTTCATTGAATGGAAAAAAGATGCAATGGAAATGATTGGTAACTGAGGTTAAAATTCTGCCAAACATCTCTTTTGCATTATAGTTTATTTATTTAAAAACGCATCTCGAGACAGTTGCGTTCTGTTATATTTATTGCGCTACCTCTAGCTTTTCTTTAAGTGCTAGAACGCATTTGGTCTGAATGGCCCCTTTGAATTCTATTAAGCCATTCAACTGGGTTGCTCTCAAACTCATGAAACATTAATAAATCATGACAACATTTTTATTTTTGGTTGAACAATCCCTTTAAAGGTGTTAAGCCCTCTAAGTTGTTGTTTTGTTGATTTATAGGTGTTATTTTTAACAGATAGGTGGAATGATCATTAAATTTAATAAAAATAGAAATTTTCTGGAATGATCATTGCTGAATTATTTCAATTTTTCTTTCATGTGTGTGTGTGTGTTAGGAAGTGGACCGCGTGGAGCTGCTTCATACTAAGTTACAGGCTTACGCGCAGTTTGGTCTTCCCAAGGTTCCTTCTCAGCTTGCCTTCCACCAGGATTCCTGGGAGGAAGAAGAGGAGGAGCCGAACCTGACCCTCGAGGACAGCTGGAGGGAGCTCCTGGAGAATCCAGAGGTTAATAATGTTCTAATGTCACATTTACATTCACCTTTCAAATAATTCTCATATGGCTGCTTCTAAACAAACTTTGATTGTAGTATACTCAGTTTTCCCATAAAAATGTTTGTTTTCAGAGTTTAAGCAGGCGTCAGTTTCAGCAGCAAGAGGCAATATGGGAACTTATCCAAACAGAGGCTACATACATCAAGAAACTCAGGGTCATCATTGATGTAAGAAGTTTTAACCATTTTCTTTAATGGAATGTTAAGGGTTCAATGCAAGTTGAGCTCAAATAATGGCATTTGTGGCATAATGTTGATTTTCACAAAAAAAACAAACAAAAAAAATTGTCTCGTCCCACATTTATTTAAATAAAGAAAAAATTGTGGTTACAGTAAGGCGCTTACAAAGGAAGTGAATGGGGCCAATCCATAAACGTTTCAAAAGTATGGCCACAAGGCATGCACATTGTACGTGTAGTGTAATAAAATCAGAAAATTTTATTACAAGCCATATCTGTGCAGTTCTATCCAATATTACAACTTACATAAAGTTAGTTACAACACTGTGATTTTATCACACTAAAATAATGTTAAAATGTATAATGTTTGCATCTTGTAGCTATACTTTTGACATGGTGTGTATTTTAGCATTTATGGACTGGCCCCATGCACTCCCATTAAAAGTGCCTTACTGTAACTGATTTTTCTGTTCTGTTGTTTTGCTAAGGTGTAAAGACAGTTTGAAATCCAAATTCACCCTATTTTTCTCCATCTTAAAAAATAGCCTTATTGTGCATGATTTATCAGTGCATGTTATTCTCAGACAAAAATGTTTGTTTTCATAATCTTTCATCAAAATGTCAAAACTTTCTCTGTGACTGAAATGATTTTTCTGTTCTGCTGATGTAATCAAGGCCATGTGGATGAGGCCAAATATAATGTTGACCAATAATATTGCTGCCTGATTTTCACTATCCAATCAAATCAGGATGGGTAAAATCAAGCCCTGCAATAATATTTCCCATCTATTGTAGAATTTCAATTGGAAATATGTCACATTACAAAAGTTACATTCATTTTGAATGCTGTTTTTATGTTGTCTTTAAAGTGTCTCTTATTTTTGCAGCTTTTCCTGTGTGGTCTGCTGAATCTACAGGACAACAGTCTCCTGAGTGAGGTTGAGCCCGTGCGGCTCTTCAGCAACATCCATGACATTGTATGTCTGCACAGTAGGCTGTGGGTCCAGGTCATGTTTCCGGCGTTGGAGAAAGCGCGAAGCACACAGAGTCTGATCGAACCCACCGACCTGCAACAGGGTTTCAGTACGGTGAGTTATAACACAGAGCTTGTGAGCAACCCAGCTAAATGCCTTAATAGAATCCAAAGGGTCCGTTCAGACAGAACACGTTTAAGCGCTTAAAGAAAAAACTAGCGGTAGCGCAGTAAATATAACAGACTGCAAGTGTCTCGAGACGTTTTTTAAAATTCAACGTTCATTTTAACTTGACACAGTGTCTAAAAAACGTGGCGTTCCCTCATGAGACAATTAAAAAAAACAGTCAAAAACGTCCGTCTAGCACGTTTGCATAGAAATACGATCTAAAAACCACGTAAACGATCACAAAACGTGTTCGGCTCCTAAAAGTTACAAACAGCTGAAGGTTGTTCTAGCATCAAACAGGGAACGTTTTAGCGATGTTCTGAGCAAATACTCTAAACATGAAATTGTTAAGGGGGCCTGGGTAGCTCATTGGTAAAATACGCTGGCTACCACCCCTGGAGTTTGCTAGTTCACTAGTTCGAATCCCAGGGCGTGCTGAGTGACTCTCCTAAGCAACCAAATTGGCCCGGTTGCTAGGGAGGGTAGAGTCACATGGGGTAACCTCCTCGTGTCTGCTATAATGTGGTTCTTTCTCGATGGGGCGCGTGGGGAGTTGAGCGTAGATGCCGCGGTAGATGGCGCTATGTCTGTGTGGCAACGCGCTCAACAAGCCACGTGATAAGATGCGCGGGTTGACGGTCTCAGACGCGGAGGCAACTGGGATTCGTCCTCTGCCACCCGGACTGAGGCGAATCACTACGTGGCCACAAGGACTTAAAAAGCACATTGGGAATTGGGCATTCCAAATTGAGAGAAAAAGGGGAAAAATAAAAAAAATAAACATTAAATTGTTCAGAAGAAAATTGCCATCGAATTGACATTTTGTTTTAAAGGAGTTGATCATCTGCAAAAAAAAAAAAATAGTTAAAAGACTTCAGTCATGACAACTCTCAGAAAGATTTAGCATGTTAATGTGGGTATGACATATTGATAGAATATTGGTCTTGGCGAACTAGATCTGGGACGCTGCTGCTGTTACAGAGCAAGTACAGAGACTTGTTACTGCTAGAACATACATAGACATACTGAGTTAAGCATGTGAACATGCTGCTGTTGCTGCTGCATGATTAGAAAAACTTAAGACATGCTGCATCAAGCATGGATGACATGCTGCTGCACAATTAGACAAATACAATCCCCATGTTGAAGATGTAGACCAGTGGTGCTGGGGAGGAGGAGGGTTTAAGAGAAAATTTGCAGCGCGCTGCAGTGAATCCGGCTTACTTGCAAACTGAGCAAATTAAAATGCTTGGCAAGGAAAGAGTATGCAAGTTGATTGGCTACCCGATTACACATCAAAGGACCTATCAGCTTAAGCCATGTGAGCCGATTGGCTTGACATATCACATGTTAGCAAGCTGACTGGTTAACAGATAAGTCAAATTAACTTGCACCATTCAGAGTTTCATGCCTTAACTTAGTCATTTGTGGGTTTGTGCTTCTAGTTTGCATCCAGGTTCCAGCCATACATCCGGTACTGTATGGAGGAGGAGAGCTGTTTGGAATACATGCGCTCGCTGCTGAGAGACAACGAACTCTTCAAGATCTACGTCACGGTGAGCATTTCACAACCAATACAAGTAGAATGACGTTGAATCAAAGCGTTATAATGAAACAAGCTAATTAAAGTGTTGTATTCACCTTCTTAACGTATGATTTTAGAGTGTTGAAATGTTTTTCATCTTTATACAGTGGGGAGAAACAAATAAGCAGTGTAATCGTCTGAAGCTGGCGGACATGCTAGCCAAACCACACCAGAGACTCACCAAATACCCTCTGCTCTTGAAGACCATTCTCAAGAAAACTGACGACCCAACCTCCAAAGATGCACTCAGCAGCATGGTAAGACATGGACACATCTGAACTTGGGAAGTATGCAATCTATTGGGATCGTCTGACTGTGTTGTTTATCCTCAGGTGTCGTGTGTGGAGAGCTTCATTAACAGTGTGGACTCTCAGATGCGTCAGCGACAGGAGCAGCAGAAACTAGCGGCTATTTCCGCTCGAGTGGAGTCATACGAGGTTGTAGAGGGAGCCAGCGAAGAGGTGGAGAGGGTAAGAACTGTGTACAAATCAGTCTCTCCCTATCATGACCTTTGAAGAATCGTATGCCCTAAGGGGCCATTCAGACCGGACGTATCATTCTTGCGCAAAAACTCAGCACAACGAACGCAACAGAAGGCAGGTGTCTCGAGACACGTTTTTGTCAAAGTTGAAGTGCTTTCTAACTTGACGTAGCATCTAAAAAACACATAGCTCCTGGACGAAACGATAAAATGGGGAGATGTGGCGCAACTGTCAAAGATGTCCGGCATGTTTATATAGAAAAACGATTATAAAACTACTCGGATGCAAAAATGTTTTCAGTGTGAATGGCCCTAAGTGTGATAAAAATCACTAAATGCCTGTTTACGACTTAATGACGAAGTATAACATTTTTCACCCTAAAGCCATTTACACTGGGTCAGATTTTGAATTTTAGGAATTCTCAGAAAAAGATTTGCACTTTTCTGAACAGTTGGTATTAGGCATAAGATCCTTCGCGCTCACTAGTATGCAGACTCGAATAATGTCTGATCTTATCTATCCTATAAAGTAAAATGGGGTAAAATTTATAATAAATAAATGGGGGCCTGAGTAGCTCAGTAGTAAAATATGCTGGCTACCATTCCTGGAGTTCGCTAGCTCACTAGTGCGAATCCCAGGGCGTGCTGAGTGACTCCAGTCAGGTCTCCTAAGCAACCAAATTGGCCCGGTTGCTAGGGAGGGTAGAGTCACATGGGGTAACCTCCTCGTGGTCGCTATAATGTGGTTCGTTCTCGGTGGGGCGCGTGGTGAGTTGAGCGTGGTTGCCACGGTGGATGGCGTGAAGTCTCCGTGGCAACGCGCTCAACAAGCCACGTGATAAGATGCGCAGGTTTACGGTCTCGGACGTGGAGGCAACTGGGATTCGTCCTCCACCACCCAGACTGAGGCGAATCACTACACAACCACGAGGACTTAAAAGCACATTGGGAATTGGGCATTCCAAATTGGGAGAAAAAGGGGAAAAAATCCCAAAATAAAATAATAATAAATAAATAAATAATACTCTAGGCTATTAAAATCAAAAGAAAATCACAGTTTGAGATTTTAAACTCAGGCCAGGTCTACATAAATACATTTTTAATTGAAAACGCATTGATTTTGCTACATTTGCGCCTCGCATCTGCACTGAAACAGCGTTTTCCTCCACTGAAAATGCAGACTTTCGAAAATTTTCTCTCTACTATCTCTCTAGTCAAAAAATATATTTGTGTGGACGTGGCCTCAGAGATCGTAAAAGATACATCGTTTTGTTTTCAAATCTTGTCATGCATGTTTTTCATGCCAAATTTGCATGTCCTCAGGCTCTGAAAGAGTTCAGCTCTATTGACTTGATGGCGCCCATGATTGACACCTCACCAGAAGAGACCAGGCAATTGCACCTGGAGGGGGCGCTCCGCATGAAAGAGGGCAAAGACAGCAGGGTTAGTTTAAATCCCATTCAAATCTTTCACTTGGACTCCTTCAATCGTTCTGGAAGCATTTATAAAATTTGGGGAACATTGGTAAACATTGCAATTTATTATTTTATTTTTTTAAGTATTTAAATGCAAATTGTAATACGGTATGTAAATGTGTGATTGTTTAATATACTTTTGTTATATTAGTGTAAATGACCTTCTCTTATTATAGATGGAGGTGTAATTTAGTTTGTAATTTATATACAATTTGTAATACTGTAGTGTGACTGTATTTGTGTATTTCTTCATATATAGATGGATGTTTACTGTTTCCTGTTCACTGATCTGCTGCTGATCACTAAACCAGTGAAGCGTTTGGAGAAGGTGAAGGTGGTCAGACAGCCCCTCCTCCTGCATAATGTTGTGTGCAAAGAGCTTAAAGACACGGGTGAGAATTTAAGCTCAGTTTAATACCACTTCATATTTACCGTGTAACAACACAACACATTTTATAGGTAACAAATGACCAGAAATGAACAACACACTGCATCCATTCCATAATCCATATCCATTTTTTGTTCTAACAAGACATTATCGTTAACATCATCACCCGTCAAGACATTTTTACGGATGCTTGGTTTCTAGTTTTGTTTGCACTATGCCGGTGTAGCTCCACCCACAGATAAATCTCATTGGTTCAAGTTCATTCTCTTCACAGCTCTATATAAAACTGAAAGAAAATGAGAGAAAAATGAGCATAATGCCTAGTTAGAATGAGGATTCTCAATTCTTTTATTTTCATGTGATAGGCTCATTTGTTCTCATCTACCTCAATGAGTTCAAGAGTGCTGTGGCTGCCTACTCATTCCAGGCCAACAGCGCCACCCAGGGGAAAAGTTGGACTGATGCAATCTGCAATGTCCAGGTACCGTTTCCTACCAATAACTTGGATAATAAACTGAGCAAAGTGCTCTCTTGGCCATTACTAAAGAGGAAGTTTACTCCAATGAAATCTAACTGATTGGTCTATTTTGTGTGTTTGTTTTAGAATCAACTGCAGCGGCTGCGCTCAGAGGAAGCGCGTCGACAGAAGGTGTGTCTGAAGCAGAGGCTAGAAGAAAAGGAAGATCAGGAGGAAGATGAGGAGAGCTGTAAATCTACTGCCAGCTCACCACACCTTAAACACAATGATCAGAGCAATAGGTACACTAAACAATTAACATTATTGTTAAAATTTTCCCTTTTGGGCCTGATTATCTTGACTACTAGATTTTATCTTGATTACATTCTTACACCTGATAATATCTTTCGCTTTCCGTACTGAGTTGTTTCTCTACTAAATCTACATTCATTGTATTTGCTTAGGTTTTTATGAAGTGCATGATAGATGATACATTTTAATATTAAACAGACAATATTTGGCTGTTTCAAGATTAATCGCTATGTGCGTCCATCTAGCCGATGGAGCAGTGCTTGTTGCCCTTTGCGTTAGCTTCAGCCGATCAGCCACCCAGCTCTATAAAGATCCAACCTGGTCTCACAGAATCATTTTTACAAAATGGCTCGTAGCTTGTTCTACGTATCGCAGCAGTTTCCAGCTGTTTTCAACTAAACGTATATATCTAGAACAACTGCTGTGACTTTCTCACCTTTTACCTCTCATGAGTTTGCATCCGTGCTAGAGGTGCTAAAACAACATTGACTTATTTACTTTCACAAAAATTATGATTAAAAGGGTAGATTATCAGTTCATAAACACATACGTTCTGCTTGTTTCTCACACAATGCTTATGCTATCTTATGACATCTAAACATTTTTACTATAGTGCATGACTTGTAAGGAGATGCATTTTAACGGTTATATAACATAACCAGCTACATTTACAAGCTTGTTTAAGCGCAATCAAATTGCATGGTAGTTCAACTGATAGAGCGTTGCACTTGTGATGCAAAGGACTGGGCTGGGAGTCCTGAAGAACACACGAGAGTCGACATGTGAGCCGAAAGTGTCATAGAAGCAACACAAAATGACGCGGTTGCTTCAGCAATTGCGTTTTCCATGTCAAATGTGCTTTTTATGACACTATCGGTTAGGCCTAGGTTTAGGGTAGGGGGGTCAGTTTTATTTAAAACTCGATAGGGCATTAACCTTAATCTGTTTTGGGGAAAATTAAACTCGCTTTTAGCACCCCACTGTGGACATTTCACCTCAGAACTGCCACGATACATGCAAGGAACCATGTAATATAATTTGCAAACATGTCACCACAAGCAAGTATTTTCATGAGATCAGGCTGTAAATATCAACATTATCGACTTTTGAAAAACACATAATAGTCGACTTCTAGGGATATATTTTTTCAGCTATTCAGTTTACCTATATTTTGTTTCTCTAGCCAATCAGATAGCTCCACAGAGACCCTGTCGGTGATGGATATGGACGAATCTGGATCGTCTCTAGATCCCTCCATTTTGAAGGCTGACCCAGGTGGGCCTTTAGACCTTGATGCTGGTCTGTCCTCCCTCCCTGTTCAACCAGATCCCCCACACCCCCATTCTACCATCCCGCATGAGGGTACCAACTTTGAAACCCCTCCAGACAGTGAAGAGAGCTCGGACCTGGACCCACAATACTGTTCCATGTCCATGGACAGCGCCTACGGGACCCTCTCACCAGAGTCCATGGTGGAAACACAAAGCCGAACGGTCGCAACGGAAGGAGATGAATCCAAGGAGGACAAGTCTGAGACAACGGAAGATGAGGAGCTGAAAAATGTGGACGAGGAAGATGATGAGGACGATAAGAGCTCATGTGGTTCACAGAACTCAGTGGCGCACTCGTTGAAACCCAGGCGTCGCCTACCCGTCCAGTGTCATCTGCCCTTTTTGGAGAGACTCACCGTCAAGTCCCGCTCGGAGGACAACCTACTGTCCATCGAATACCATGGTAACAGTAACCACAGCATTGCCAGGGCAGCCACAGAGTGCACAGGAAGTCGTCACTTATGGGAGCAGAGGGTGAAATGTTTAGATGGTGCGCCACTCAGCAGGAGCTTGTCGGAACTCATCTCTGCGGAATCGGACGATTCTTTACCAACAGATGCAGAGACGGACGAAAGCTACAGACTCACATGCAGTTTGCCATCAGGCGTGATTTTGGACACATTGAGACGAGCCAGAATTGCACATGAGGCTGGTAGTAGCCAGATTCCCTGCAGTGCATCAGATGGGGAGCTATCGCCCCCTAGTGGCATGGAGGAAATGGGCAGCAGTAAGAGACCCCGGCAGCACAAAAAGCTCACACTGGCACAGCTCTACAGGATACGCACCACACTGGTGCTCAACTCAACGCTTACAGCCTCGTAAGTATTGTATGCTCTTTTAATTTAGTCTTGGGTTGTCATAATTTACTCGCACTCATGTCGTTTCAAACCCATATAAATTTTTCTGTATTTAGGCTGCTCTTTCCGTATGAGCACCATAAAGGCCATAACATACTCTACACAAGTACATGAATGTAGACGCTTCTAGCTACGCAAGCTCGATTTCATGCATTGCTGAGTTCCAAAATGTGACCGCAATTCATAACGCAAAGCAAGTACATGTTGCATTCTAAATGTTGCCACAAGGAGCACTATATCGGACATTAGTGTGAACTGTCTGCTTCTACTGTGAGTTTTCTCTTTCAAGTCAACTACTGGTATAGCAGAGCAACACTTTAAAGAGAATTTTGTGACGCAAGTAAGTTAAAGTCAATATATTTATAGCAACGTATCGGAATAATAACACGTACAGTTTAATGGCACAAACTACTTTTACAGGTAACTCTATCACCTCTTTTGAGTACTGAGGTTCGTTACCACCACAGTAATGTAAGAACGCATGTTATGTACTGAATGTTCAATTAAACCATGCATTGGTCAAGTACTCGCATCTGCGTACGCCTAATTGCATAAAGTATGTTTCTGGCCTAATATTAGTCTATACAACTCATGCACTATATTCCAAGTTTTTCAAAGCTATACAGTTGCTTTGTGTGAGGAACAGAGAGAAATGTACGTTGTTATTCATCTATAATCGTCCCCTCCACTGCAGCTCTCAAATCTTATTCGCACTTCCACATATTTAAACTTGCCACATTGCGATCCATGATGAAACGTGATGACCGGTTGTCTTTGGCATTATTGACATATAACTGGTAAACAAACCTTGATTCATGCTATTTGAATATACCCGAACACTGTAGATGGGAAGATTTACATCGAATAACAACTTCAATTTCGATCTATTCCTTACACAAAGCTATCATATGGCTTCAGAAGACTTGAAATACAGCCCATGGGGGAATAGGGTCTACTAATATTTTAATGGGGCTTTTTTTGCCACTTTTGGAGCTTCACAGCATACATCCCCATTAACAAAAATGACATGAGTGAATAATGGATGATAGAATTGTCTTTATTAAATTAAAAGTAAATTAGTATCTTACTTTAGTTGTCTTTCTATCTCTCCGCAGAGAAGTATAGCATCTTTCGGGCACAAACCCAGTTCCATATCGCCCTGGTGGGAATGAATTCTGTGGGACACAAACGCACTCTAACCAATGAGCTGTCTGGCTTCCCTCTCCGTTCCCACTTCAAGTCATATGAAATCCTCACTATGGAGCTTCCTCCAAAAAATTGCTGTGCAGCTTTACTGTCATTTATCTACAGGAGTGGAGGAGCGCAGGCTCGTTAACTCATTGCACTTTGTAAAACACGACTAACTTCAAAAGATGACAAAGCTTTCAGTGGAACTGTGCAGTTACCGGAGACGTACTGTGAACATTTGAGGTTGGGAATGGTCACATTTTGATGATGGACTCTTCTGATTTGCGGAAGGCAACAAGTAGAACATGAGAGTGAAATGCCACACATTGGATTACTTTAATTCCCTGTTTTTGTAAAAGTATTTCTGTTTCAAAGTATTCAACAAAGAGGATGCAAGTGGTTAATATGTTAACTGCACTACTGTATGTAAATGTGTGTTTGTAAAAGAAAGAGTGAATGTATCTGTTTTTCAGATGTGTGTATCCAGGTGTACATACATGTATGACTGAATGAATGACCTAAACTTTGTTCTGAACCAAAATACCCACTGACTTAATGTTCAGATAACTTGAGAAGCGGCTAAAGCAGATTACAAATATACTTTTGGACCCGTGTTACATTCATATTTTGTCATGCAACTGCTTACACAATCAAAGCTTATAGGATATAGATTAATTTAACCTCCTGCTGTATATCTGGTTGTGCTGGTCATGTTCAAATTATTAGTGTCAGAAAAAAAACAGTTGGAAAGTCTGAGATCAGTTTATAAAAGCGAATATCTTTAAGCAGGTGTTTAAAGGCATACTGATGCTTGGGGAAAATGCAATGATTTTTGACAGAGAAAAAGTGTTTGCTGTGATATTCAAGACACTGATTTCAGTTCAGTCTTAAGGCTTGTTACATTGAGGATTCAGGTAGAGTCGCCTGACCCCATATTGGCACTTACAAGAGCATATACAAGACACTGACTATTCTAAAGGGTTTGGTGTTTGGTTTGAGTGAAAGTTCATGATGGTTTTCTAAACGTAATAAATGTATTGGGGATTTATTTCTCTGTAACCATATGATTTTACACATACTGCTGTTATCCAAAACTGAAACTGCCTGGTGCTTTACTAAGCCAACTCCTAAACTCTGCCGGGGAAAAAAAAATGAAATAAACAAATGGTGTATTAAATGTTTACTTATGTTTTTTGTGTTCGTTATATTTATTGAGTTTGCATTGTTTTAGATATAAAATGCGGTCTATATTAGTATTATTTCACTTCACAATTGTATTTTTTTTTTTTTGTTTTGTCGTCTTAATTGGTTAATTGTTATTTGTCAATTTATTTTGAAATTTGCTAAGAACCAAAATAACATAGTTTCCCATGTGAGTGAGTGTTCATTAAATGTCTTTCAAAATAAAAGACATCTTTCAGTACGTGTTGTTTGATGTGATTTGTGTTTATTAGGGACCCTTAATTTCTTTTTAGTGTGCAGTGATTAATATCACAACAATACAAGTTAAAGGTGCAGTATTTTTTTCCAGTTAAAGCTAATGTAATTTCTGCAACGCTGGCACCACTGAATGGAATTGCAAAAATAATGTGTTCAAAACAGCTTTACGAAAACGCCCCTCATCTGCTGTTGTTCAAACAGCCAGATAGTCCCGCCCCCCGACTCACGCTATTGGTTAAGTAACGTTGCTGGGGCGGGTCTAAGCGGGTCACTCAAACTAATTTTTATAGTGCCACACAGACACAGTGTTTAAAGTTATAGAGAAAATTAATCTATGAATGGCTTACTTATAGTTGTCTCTGCACATGAAGCTGGGATAGAAGAAAGTATTTTAACACAGATAAAAAGTTCCATACTTCAGCTTTAAATTTAAAATACATTTGTATAAAAGATACAGAGGCAATATTTTAAATTATATGAATTTTGCTGCTTTATGAATGCCCTGCTCCCGTGGAATTACTCACTTTGTAGTGAGAAGTGCATAAACTCCAAGCGTGGGGGACTCCTGGTTACCTTGTTCTCCATTCATTCCTATGAGAAACATGCTAGTTTACGTTATCCTTTCTCCTATGGTAAAAACGCAGAGGTTGTTATCTCAGTATAAATGATCTCTGGTAATATCCAATAGCTTTTTTGCTATTTTTCCAACTAAAAATATGCTGAAAAGCTGTTGTTTTTTTGTTGCGAAAAGAGAACGATGTTAAAAACCGTGCACTTTAATCATACCTGACATCAGATTGTGAAAAATAGGGAGATTTATTTTAGGCATACATGGTTCGTACAGTATGTGCGAGGAATGGCAGCCGGTGGAGTTTCTGATGCCCCCCTAGGGTAAGTCGGTGCCCCATAGGAATTAGGTGCACTACGCAGACTGCGTAATATGCATATAGGGAGCGGCAGTACTGGTCAGTAATACTACATTGAAGGTTAATAATACCAAGAAATGTACTCAGATGGTCCCTTACCACATCCTTCACAGTTTTAACAATAAATGCTTTTTGAGTTATCAATAATAAAAAGTGTATATCCTTTCTTATATGCTGAGAACATTCCTGACCCATTATTTTTATTTCTTCAATTATTTATCTTCTTTATCTTACCTATATACATCTGTGTTGGTTTTATGTATTTTTAATTTTTTTTATGTTTTTTTAATTATTATTATTATTATTATTATTTACTTTATTTTTTTCCTTCACCTGTACTTGTTGGATCTGTGTAATTGTGTACATCTTATTGAACATTTATTTTAAACCTTTTGTTTTTCAATAATAATAAATAAAATATAAAATCCACAGTTTTAGGACAATGTGTGGACTTTTCAGATGGTCCCTTACCACACCCTCCACAGTTTTAGCAAGCTTCAGCACAATGTGTGGACTTTTCAGACGACCCCTTACCCACTGTATTGATTCGATACGGGACGCATCATTTCATATTTAAATACGGCCGACCCAGTATTTTTACTGTACGGATGGCAACCCTACGCTGGAGGTCTAATACATCCTCGTGAGCTTATAGTGGATGCGGAAAATCGTGAGTTTATCGGGAGAATTTGTAAGGAATATTTCGGGTTAAAAAAAGTTTAGCTGAATCGACAGCATTTGTGGTATAATATTGATTACCACAGAAATTAATTTGGACCCCCACCCACACACACACACTTAAAAAAAAAAAAAAAAAAAAAAATGGAAGTCAATGGGGCCAATCCGTAAATTTTTTAAAAATCTCTGTTTCAAAAGTAAAGCAAAAAGACATAAACAATGTGTGTTAACCCTTCTAAAATTGGCCCCATTCACTTCCATTGTTAGTGCCTCACTGTAACCTTAATTTTTACTTTTTAAAGAAAAGGACGGAAGATTTGAAATTATTTTTGTGGTAATTAGCACTATGCCACAAATGCTGTCGATTGAGCTTAATTTGTACTGAACCAGGAATATTCCTTTAATAAATTAACATGAATTCAGAAAAAGTAATTTTGTACTTTACCACCAGAGGGAGTCAGACACACACACACACACACACACACACACACACACACACACACACACACACACACACACACACACACACACACACACACACACAAGTTTTTTTCAATTTTAACAGGACTATTTAAAAGTTTTCCACTCATTTCCACTGTAGTTTGCCACATACACCCAAAAAGGGTGTGAACTATTACTTTCAGTGTGTTTACCTACTGTACTCTGTATTACTCATTTCTTTTATCGGCCTGATAAAATTTCCATCAGCCTGACAGTCATAAATTAAAAGTTACCTCCAGTAGAAAACCACTTGACATTTTTTGTGCATGGTAATCTAAACAGTGACTTCCGCTGGTCTTAATCCATTCCTGCAACCTCTAAAGTGGTTTAAAGGGTTTATAGTTCCACCCATTCACTGGAACTATAGTTTGATCTATATGTAGACCATATGTCTTTAGGCACCATATGTAGCCTAATTAAACTCAGGAATGACTTTGATTCATAATTCATTGCATACAGTAGACATACTACCACTCTGAAGTTGTTAAATTGAAATGTAAATAACAGATGATATGCTTGACTCCGTGTTTACATGTTGTAAAATACACTTACATTTACTCTAAAACTGTTTAAACGGATAGGCTTCCCAAAAATGTAAATGTATTTACTCACCCTCATGCTGTTCCAAACCTGTATGGCTTTCTTTTTCTTTTTTTTCATGGAACAGAAAATGAGATGTTAGTCTTAATCTTTTTTCCACACAGTGAAAGTAAATGGAATTTTGCCTTCTGTGTTCCACAGAAGCAAGAAAGTCATATGTATTTGGAACAACATGAGGGTGAGTAAATGATGACTACTCCTATCCCTTTAATGTCACTGAAATGAATTGTAATCATTTTTGTCTCCGTTTTTTTAATGTTGTATCTTTTCCATCTTCTCGTTTCATCTTGGAGTTTATAGATCCTTCTAAATCTGACATCTGCAGCTTGAAACTGGGTTGACAGAAACTCATTTGCCATTCGTCCATGGCATTGGTTGGCTGTCCAGGATGTGTGTGGGCCAAGGTGTATTTACAGGTGATTATATCAGCTAATCGGTGGATTACAGCATGTTGACTCCACACAAAACCCTAATCCTCACGGAAAAGGCACCGTTCTGGCCGTGGGATTTTCACCATTAATCCCATCCTAGATCTGCCGGATCCACCCCTCCTGCCCCCTAGTTCCCACATCTGGCTTTCTGGGGCTTCTCAATGTAATCCTTCATTTCAGAACTATTTTATTATGCTTCAGTGCTGATATATTGGACTTTAATGATAAAAATGCAGCTTCGAATAGCTACCCCGTTAGTATGTGTAGTGCATCTGTACACACACCATGGCAAATATCTCCATGATCGTTGCCGAGATTAGGCAATATAACCTGCATTGTGTTTTTTGTATTTTTTATTTAATAAAATTTTATGTAAAAATAAAAATGCATTTGTATGTATAGAAAATTACATTACCCAAGATTTATAAATAATGCTATAAAAGTATTGCTGATCAGATGCCCAAACAAAAACATTTGTTATAAGTAGGGACGATGTAATTGGACAGTGGCGGACTGGCCATTGGGAGAACCGAGACTTTTCCCGGTGGGCCGGCCACGAAATGGGGCTGCATGGGCTGCCACGTTATGCAGAATGCGCCACAAAACAACTCAACAACTTTTGGGCCAGTTTCTATGTAAAATCCCGGGCCGAATTTTCTTCCTAGTCCACTCCTGTAATTGGTTCTCAATGATATCTGACAAATATCCTGATGCCGACTGCGACAGTCATTGACAGATGATGATCGACAATTTTGGGAAATGACAAAACCATGGAGCTGGGAAGTTGCCAAATATGTTAAATTGTAGACCAATAGTTATCACGCACTTACGTTTTTAGATACCTATCAAAATATGACATCTTTAAAACCAGTAGTGTCCATTTTCACTGCCGACATGTTCTCTGAATAGCATGAAACACTTTCTAGTTATAACCTACTCTATATGCACATGACTTATAACAAATACACTATGGCTTAGCAACTAGATATAAACAGCACATATATTAGAAGTTTAATTATTAAGGAAATACAGCATGTTGGAAAAAGGCATAATTATGAAATGTCATGAAGGGGAAAATAATAAGTGACGAAACGTCAGTCATTGTGATGGGGGAAGTGGGGGCAGGGTTGTTGACGATGTAATTGGATATTGCAATATTTGTTTATAATCAAAAAAACTTTCAAAAATATTACTTGCATATCGCCAGAGATCATTTAGCAGAGACAGGCCACTTCTATTAAAATGAATGGGAGAAGTTAGAATGCCCAACGGTCAGTGGATGTAGAAAGGAAGTCCCGCCTTACAGGTAAAAGAGCCAATCACCTTTTAGATACAGTCATCACCTGTCAGTCAACTCGAGAACGCGTATTTGCATTAGCTATACAACATGGGAAAATTTAATTTTTTAGCATAATCTTATGTAAAGAAGCACATTTTATGATTCCAGTGTTGTCAGATTTTACTGCTGATTAGAAATATGTTCTTTGATCATAATCTTGACCAACAGTTTTTAAGATTTCTGTCTTTGCCCATTCAAGTAGATAGGAGCTGCTCTTGTGTGCTGCTTGTTTACAAAGAAAAATAGCCTCCCGAGAACATTCCAAAGATGGCTGCCAGTGGACTGACTTGCTAGAAAGACTTTGATATCGCCCAGCTCCAGTTATAAGTCATTGTTAGTTAATGCTTACTATTGCATTAAGTAATGTTAACATGTACAACCTTACTGTTTTATCAGTAACCTTACTTTTTAAATAAAATCCAAAATCTTTTATAAATCAGTAAAAATCATGAAAATTCATCTTGAAAATTATTTTGACAAAATGAAAGGTTGATATTATCTGTCCAACTGAATATATAATATTATAAAAATATATTTCTATATTTTAGATATGTGCCACCAAGTCCAACACAAACAATATTTTATGCAAACACTAGAAGCAATGAGTCCAGCGAGGGTTAAAGCTTCTCCTTGTGACAGATGTCATAAAGCATCCTGTAAAAATTGTCTGATTAACACAAAAGGGCACTTTGGCAAATCCAGATTACGAGAGCACTTTCCTTTATTAAACGCCGCCAGTCCCAGTCCTCTATGCAGCTCTGGGATTAAAATCAGGTAGACACCATTGTCTGTCAAAACAATCCAGTCTGTAAGCCCTTGGCTGTTACACTGGCCATGATGTTGGGGGGACGTGGGCAGTGGCACTGTATGCTACTGTGTTAGTGTGAACATGATTCTCGGAGTTCTCTTTAATCAACATCATCCTCTTTAGAGGCCTAGGTGATTGGATTTAGGCAGTGTTTGTACAAGGGAGAAAAAATGGAAACAGAGAGCCGAGGCGTGCTTACTAGGTTTTCTGTTGTGAAAAGGCCCCGTAACAAGCAATGGCCATATGGAAAGGCTCACCATGAGAACAGCCCAGTACATGTCACATGGCACCATTAGACTCTGACTGACCTTTGCATTGTCACAAAAGCTGCCAAGCAACATCTGGCATTATTAGGCACAATGGAATATTATCAGGTTAACAATCTTACACACAGATCCAGGGAGAGTACATGGAAAGTCTGATTTGATATTTCTCCATCCATGAGAAGTTTTATGTAGATATGTAAAAGTAAGCTACTGTAGATATTTTAATTTCTCTGTGCAAAACTTGGAGCCATGATGCAAAGGGTGCAAGCACAGGGACCTGCTGCTTACACATCTGCAGCATGGGGCCTCAAATTAAATGGCAAAAAGAGTTTTGGTGCCCAGTCGGCAAGTTTCCTTCTTGGAATGAACTATTGCACTGTCGCTTTTGGTACTCCAAGACACAGGCTCTGCTGGGCTTGGACGGCCTAGCTCACAAATGGCCAGCGAAACGCAAATATGCTTTCAGTCCTGCACACTTGCTACACCAAGTTTTGAGCAAGGTTCAGGAAGACAGGAAAATTGTGTTGTTGGTTGCAGTGGCCCAACAGCATTTGATTCTCGGAGCTGGTAGAGCTGTGGAGACTTCATGTCTGGGCCCTGAATGGGCTCGTCTGGCACAATTGGGTTGTCGCAGCCATTGTTCGACACCATACTACAGGCCAGGGCCCCCTCAGCGAGGCATCTGTATGCCTTAAAAAGCGCCGTTTTGCTGACTGGTGTTCCTCCTGTGGTGAGGACCCTGCGCGTTGCCCTGTGCAGACATTACTCTACTTCTTGCAGGAGCGCTTGGATGCAGGACTTACTCCATCCACACTTAAAGCATACTTTGCTGCCATAGCAACCAGCCATGACCCCTTTCAGTCAGTAAATTTTTGTATGGTGCAAGATGGCCATCTTGCCCAGCTGCCATCCCATTCTGGGACACATATTAAATATACTCACTGGTTCCCTGTTTGAGCAATTAGAGGCGTTAAGTTTACGCATACTCTCTTTAAAGACTGTACTGCTACTTGCTTTGGCATCAGTCAAACGTGTTGGGAATCTTCAGGCCCGAGAGATGTGCTCTTCTCCCTTCAGTCTAAAAATTCTTATGATGTGGCCTTGTGCCCTGGCTTTTATGCATGAGATACGTGTGCATCAGGGCGGAGTAACAAGCACACATCCCCGCTCACTTTTCCAGCCAACTGGTATTTTTCCCATTGATTTCTTCCATAAAAGAAGATTATTCCCTTTTCAGAAAATCTTCCATAAAAGAAGATTGACCAAAGCAACCTCCTCCGAGGTGTATCACAACATTACAAACCTTGTTTTGAGGCAAAAAAAAAAAAAAAGTATTTGAAAATCAGACCAAAAAAAACCCCAAACAAAACAAAGGTACAAGACTGTGTTCTTACTGTCTTTTATGAGTGCACAAACTACAATCCCATGAAGCAAAAAAGTATTTGAAAATCAGACAAAAAGACAAAGGTGCAAGACTGTGTACTTACGGTCTTTCACGAGGGCACAAACTACAGTCACATGAAGCAATGCGAAGGTTGTAATTAAACAAAAATGATGGGAATATATTAAAGCTATGGGTAGGCTGTTTATTATAAGTATAGAAACAATAGATTTTATGTTTATTGCAAAATATTCCAATATGTACAAATATAAAAGTAGTTTAAGTTTGAAGAAAGAGCTTGGTTGCATCATTCACAGTGCGTTATTGTAGTGGGCGGTCGATCCAGGGCTCGTTTCGCTGGCTATGTTGGCCGTGGTTCTCTGATTGGTGAAGCTTTCTCCACTGGACCATGGGTAATGTAGTTGTTTACCAGGAATTCTGCTATCAAACATGATTTTTTAAACAATGAAGTTGAAATAACACAGACTGATGGCTTCAATGGAAGCATATACCATCGATGAACAACCTTTTTTCCCCATTCTGATGGTTGATGTGAACATTAACTGAAGCTCCTGACCCATATCTGCATGGTTTTATGCACTGCACTGTTGCCACACGATTGGCTGATTAGATAATCACATTGATGATTGTTGGTGCCAGACGGGCTGGTTTGAGTATTTCTGTAACTGCTGATCTCCTGGGATTTTCACACACAACAGTCTCTAGAATTTACTCAGAATGGTGCCAAAAACAAAAACCATCCAGTGAGTGGCAGTTCTGTGTACGGAAATGCCTTGTTGATGAGAGAGGTAAACTGAGAATAACCAGACTGGTTCAAACTGACAAAGTCTACGGTAATTCAGATAAATCCAAAGGGTTCACCAACTTGTTCTTGCCACTGTAGACAAACAGAATGTGCTTAAGATAACAACACACATAAATATTGTGTCTTTATTGAACACATCCCATTAAACATTCACAGTGCTGTGGAAAAGGTAAGTGAACCTTTGGATTTAATAACTGGTCAGTCCTCCTTTGGCAGCAATAACATCAACCAAGTGTTTACGGTAGATTCAGATTAGACCTGCACAACGTTCAGAAGGAATTTTGGACCATTTTCCTTACAGAACTGCTTCAGCGCAGCCATATATATATTTTTTTTAAATCTCTGGTGTGAATAGCTCTCTTGAGGTCATTCCACAGCATTTCTATTGGGTTAAGGTCTGTGCTCTGACCGGGCCACTCAAAAAGGTGAATTTTCTTTTTTTATTAAGACATTCTGTAGTGGATTTACTTTGATGTTTAGGGTCATTGTCATGCTGCAACACCCAATTTCTACTGAGCTTCATCTGGCACACAGCCACCCTGATATTATCCTGTAGGATAAGTTGATAAACTTGTGAATTCATTTTTCCCTCAGTGATGGCAAGCGGTCCAGTCCCCAAAGCAGCAAAGCAGCCCCAAATCATGATGCTCCCTACACCGTTTGGATTATGTTTTCATGTTGGTATGCGGTGCACTGTTTACACCATGCATGCTCTTCCCAAACAATTCAACCCTAGTTTTATCAGTCCACAAAATATTTTCCCAGTAGCGTTGTGGTGTGTGTCAAGGTTCAGGCGTGCAGCAGTGTTTTTGTTGGAAAGCAGCGGCTTACTTCGTGGTGTCCTACCATGGACACCATGCCTGTTTAATGTTTTCCATATAGTAGACTCATGAGCAGAGATGTTAACCAGTTCCAGTAATTCCTTCAAGTCTTCAGCTGTCACTCTGGGGTTCTTTTTGACCTCATTGAGCATTCTGCGTTGTGCCCTTTGAGCCATCTTGGCTGGACGTCCACTTCTATGGAAAGAAGCCACAGTACTAAATCGTCTCCATTTATAGACAGTTTGTCTAACTGTAGACAGATGAATATCTAAGCTCTTCGAGATTACTTTGTAACCCTTTCCAGCTTTATACAAAGCAACAGTTCTTGACCGTAGGTCTTCTGGGATCTCTATTTTTGCGAGGCATGGTCCACGTCAGCAGATGCTTCTTGTGAATAGCAAACTCAAAATGTTTGCATGCTTTTTATAAGTCAAAGTAGCTCCAATCTCATTTCATTATTTGGATGCCAGGTTTGCCAACACTTAAATCTAATTATCTTTTCTTGACATCATTAGCCTAGGGGTTCACATACTTTTTTCCAACCTACACTGTTAATGTTTGAAAGATGTATTTAATATGTACAAGAACAATACAATCATTTGTGTGTTATTAGTTAATACAGATTGTAACTTAGATGAAGATCAAAGCAGATTTGAAGACAAATTTATACATAAATGCAGGTAATTCCAAAGGGTCTACATGCTTTATCTTGCCACTGTAGATAAATGTTGATATAAAATAAAAGTGAGGGTGAAGCATGTGACCAGCTGCCATCAGCTAAAAGAGTGACCCAATGTTGCCCTTCCAAATGTTCCCTGCACTTCCATTGTAATTAAACATTAACAGACTGCTCACCTTGGGAAAGCAGTAGTTGAATCAGCAATAAGCACTATAGTAAATGTCTCATTTTGCAATTTAAATAATGAAATAAATCATTGCTTTGTGAGATTCACCAAAGTATTGCATAATTATAAAATTAATTAAGAATGCTCTTCACACTTTAAATTTCACATCATTGTAAAACATTGCATTATGAAAACATCTGGTACAGTATAGCTTTTTGTTTGAGTTTAAAAGCAACATTTTTGGTTTATGTAGACTGTTAAACCCTTTGATGGCAGATCTTTCACTATAAATGACAGACTAATTTATTTACTATATTTTATTCTCTCTTGTACAGGCTCCAGAGCACAAAGGGTTAACTTGTAGGAGGCTCTGTCTGCGGATTTGGGTGGAGTTCTTTTCTCATATGTAATTAGCTGAGCTATGTTTCAGCATCTTTGAGGAAAAGCCATCACTTTAGCGCATATTTCTTTGAAAAATTACATTTTACTTTCGGCTCCCTGTCAGCTATGGGCGACATCAGTGAAGCGTCTCTACTGGATTATATCTATTCTTCTGGAGGAAAAGTCAAAAATTCAGATTTGTCCAAAACCTATAAGCATTTCATAAACCATAGCGATTTGCAACTACGTGGTGAGTAAACGAGAATATGACATTTCTTATATGCGTTCGCATTACTTACACTGTTCACACTGCAAGCTCCTTACGCGACGCGACAACATTAGGGGCGTTCACACAGGACGCGGTTTCACGTCCAGTAATAGCTAGACGTAACGGAATGAAACGCAGGGGACCTCGAGACGCCTCTCTAAGGGGCCGTTCACGCTGGAAGCATTTTTGTGCACACCCGTGCTTTTTTCCCGCCAATGGTTTTCGGTTACAACCCGTCTCGCATTTTTGCGCAAGTACGTGTTCGTTATGAATGGCCCCTAAAGGTTCAGCTATTTTAACACATTTCCCATCATAATATCAGTATTTATTTGTAAAAAACTAAATTTCCTAACACTGCTGTGCTTTAGCTTTAGCTTTAGCTTAGTAAACCTCTATACTAAATGTGGCAAACAGCTGCTTTAGATTAGAAAGTTCTACCAACAGATAGAATTACACATGGAATTCTGTCTTTTATGTGCTCCCTCAGGAAGGGCCCCACATTCCCAAGCCATGACAGTGGATTTCAAGATAGAACTGGCAGTGCCATTGGTGCGTTCATTGATTACAGTTTGATTGACAGCTAGTTCCTTATTTTGACAGATGCTGAATGTGCATCTGATGCTGGACAATTCTTTGATGTCTCAAAGTGGCTCTCATATTTATTATGTTTTGTAGTGATAGACCATATTGGCCGACCACTAATGTTCTGTGTATGAACTTATAAATATTACTGCGAAAAAGTCTGCAGGTTGCAGCAAAGTGGGCCGAATAATACACACAATGATCTCACAAGCTACTGAAATTGTAATTAAATTATATGATGTTGCATTTAATCCCACATGCATGTGTCAAATGTAAATAAATGAAATAATTATCCATAATGGCTTATAATACTCAATCCAGCAGTGGTGCTATATTGTGTACAGAGGTTTCAAAATCTGGTTGCATCTGTTACCATCTGACACTGCTGACCAATTATCATAATTATTCGTATACGGTTACCACAACAGCATGCATGCCATGCTCTAATTCTGCGGTTATTATGATTCCAGTCCTTTTTAGGGTAGCAGTTTTGATGGGATCTCAGGCAGATGCTATTTTCTGTGTGGGAACATGGTGACTTCAGAGTCCCCATGCAGTTGCCATGCAGTTATCCAGTATAGAGTAATAAATAAGAATAGAAATCTAAACTGTTTACCTTGTAGTACCAAGTCAGGAATTCTGCCAGCTACAATTTTTAAGTGGTGACTTCCTTTAAGGTTTCCTGTTGTTGTGGATGCTATGTTGCAATGTCATCCTCTCTGTGTCTTTTTCCCCTGGCAGGAAAACGGAAAGGTTTTGTGGGGTATTTAAAAGGTCCAAGACCCAAGCCCTGATATATTGTTAGCCAGATGGTAAACAGTATAAATGCCAGTTTGCATAATCCAGTTGACTGGTTCTAGCTTTTTAACATTCCCATCACAGTGTCATTTCCATCACATCTCAAATTCTGTTTTGTGTTGGAAATGAAGGTGATAGAAATGACATTTCTAACATTTTTGAAATAGAATAACAGAGTCCTTTGTCTTGCTAAGACTAATTTAATCACTAACATTTTATGTATCCTGAATTATACACACAATTAAGTAATATTTTCCTTATTTTGTGCATAATTTGGCAAAATTACAGCTTGATTGGAAATGACCCCCAAAAGTAATATTTACCTTGATTTTTCAAGTGTGTTGGAAATTGCACCACAACAGTGGGGCAGTCTCAATTTTTGAAACAGAAGTTGGCTTTCCATCCATGTATTTTTATTAGTACTGTCAGAATTAATGTGTTAATACACGCGATTAATTTAAAAAGTCTAATGTGTTAATTTTTCTTAATCACGATTAACGCATTGACCAGCATAAACACTGGTGTGAAGGGCAGAACCTTTGTAATGTGTCCACCTGAAGTCATTACACTGCCGCACACGACACAAACAGACAGGCTGAGTTTGAAACTGCATACTACCCATACAGCTCATACTACTTCTGCCATATCTGTCTATGGTAGAAATAGTAAGAGTAGTATGATAGTTTGGAATTCTGAACTCAGTGACACACAACAGTGCCAGAGCTCTTCTACCAAGGAGAGCCCACAAGCTTAACATAAAATAGCATAACACAGCGGTCCCATAGACATTCAATGGCGGTACTGTCAGAACACGCTAGTTGACCGTTACGCTCTCTCCTATGATAGAGGTTGTAATCTTAGTAATAAAATAAAAGAATCTCTGACAGTGCTTCCTTGTCAGTGATAAAATGATGGAGAAAGGACCTCTTTGCACTATTTGTTGTACAAAACAAGCCCAGATGGGACTTCTGATAGAAATCAAGTGTTATTCAGCCTATGTAAGGTGCATTTTAATTACTACAGAAGCACGTCAAGTCAACTAACCTAACCCTAACCCTAACCCTAACCCTATCACCAAAACGCAGAATGCGACGTGTATGTTTGCAAGTGCTTTTCATGGTGAGTTCAAAGCGGGGCTCGACGCCCTGGCGCGAATCATGAAAAGCGGATAGCCCCAGTCTAATGGCAAATTAATATTGTGGAGGATGAGAGTTTAAGAGATTTAATGCCCATTGCAATGAATATGCAACCTATGTGTGGATTAGTTCTTTCAATTATTTAAACTCCTGCTTAGACTATTTAGGGAAACGTTTAATGTTACTTGAATTGGTGCTATTTTAGTGCATTTCTATCTTCATATTGTGGAAGACTTTGTTTGGAAAATATTAATAAAGCGTAATATTGCTACATATTGTTTTATTTCCTAGGATTTAAATAAATCCATTTTGACAAGAAGTATATATAGTGTCAAATTTCAGCACTTTCAAAATCTGTGATTAATTGCGATTAACTAAAAAAAAAAAATGATACGATTAATCGTGATTATATACGAATTTTGGGATATTGTATAAAAATTGCTGGATGGCAACACTAAGATCAAAATGCTCATAAAAACCTATATGCTCATTTGAGGCGGATTTATTTTTTTATTCGATAAGAAGACTTGCACATAACTGGAAACATGTTTATCGAATAAATTCCCAGTTTCGTGTCAAATAAGTCTTGTGACTTTGCCTCAGTCATGTGACTGAATAATTCACTCATAACTATTCATAGCAAAATATGTATTCCATTTTGGAAAACATATGTATTAGACTATGTTCATGTGTATGAATGTATTCACATGTATTTTATGAATCTAAAACAGTTTAAAGAAGCACAGTCAATTTTTTGAAACTGACTATGTGGTATTTAAATACTTCATAATAAGCCTAACATGTTGACCTTCAACAGTGTGCTTCAAAAGCAACCATTGCTCGTGTTTGTTGCCTAGGTAACCAAATAATCCAATCACATAACAGAAAATAAATGAGGACTGGATAAAACAGAGTCTGTGTCACTTTGTAAAAGTGAAAAGCAATTGTTTTGTGTTTTTTAATTGATAAAAAATGAAAAAACTGCCTGTTTTTCGTCATTTATTAAAATTGTGGGTGAATAGAGGGTTCAAAAAATGCTGTGATGTTACCATGACAATCTGCCAGTATACAGTATGCTCTAGTACAATTGCTCTAAGCTGTAGGGTTATAGTTTTTTCTCCATAAGCAAGCTGCGAAAATAAACAGGATAGGGACCAAAAAGTCACTTGATACTAACCAAAACTACTAACCATATCTGATAAAGGCCGATGAAATTGCGAATGATATGAACAATGCACAATTGCAGGATTTGTTTGCGTAGGTCTCCTCCCTGTCTGTCATCTATTCATTTTTCATTCTGGCTTGGTAATTCGAGTCACCTACAGTTTCTGTTCCCTCCTCTGTGATGCAGTCAGCCTGTGCTGAAGTAATGTTGCGTAACATCCCAAACTCCCACAGGCCTGGAATCATTGTGCATGCTTTGTACACAACTTTGGACAGAACCTAATCTTACAGCTCAATAACATGTAGACAGACCATATCAATGAATAAACAAGCGTTCAAAGTGTAATGCCCATCACAAGTCAGGAAAAGTTGTACTTTAAGGGATAGTTTCCACAAAAATGCTAATTCTGTCATTATTTACTCGCACTCATGTCGTTCCAAACTTGTATGACTTTCGTTTTTCAGTGAAACACAAAAGGAAATATTTTGAAGAATGTTCATGCTGATCTTTTCGTTACAACGAATGCATACAGTGACGATGGCCTATTGAACAGCATAAAAAGCCGCATAAAAATAGTCCAAACAACTTGTGTGATACGTTCCAAATCTTTTGAAGCCATACGATAGGTTTGTATGAGGAATAGACCGAAATGTAAGACATTATTCACTGAAAATCTCTTTCATGCATGTGCTTAGTTAAACTCATAACCGATCGTGATATGCCAAGTTTAAATATGCAGAAAAATGCGAATGAGATTTGCGAGCTACAGTTGAGAACAGAATTTTGGCCGAAAAAGAGCAGCGTGAACATTGTTGAAATGAAGAGTCAGGTGAAATGTTTTGAATTTTCTTCTAATATTTTCTTCTTTTCTAACTAATGCAAGGTCATATTGTATGAGTAATCTTTCTCTCAATGTTTCCAAAGCATGTTGGAAAAACTATGCTTTGCCAGCTTCGAACTTACAACAGTCTTTTTTTTTTCTTCTCCCCAGCCAAATACAGAGAAGAGTTTAAACTCATCATTGACCGTATTGCGGTGGTGAAATCGGAGAATGTGAGTAAATCTGTTGTCGTATTCATGTGATCATTACTGCACCATTTAAACTTATTAAATCTTCCCTCAGTGTCATTAAATAATCATTACCGCTTTGTGCGTTTATAATATAATCACATTTTATTCCCTGTCGCTGGAGCATAGTCACACAGGACTCTTTTCCCACAGTGATTCATTATTTACTCTGTGACAAGGATTGTCCTCATTTTCTCACATTAATACAAATCACCACACCCTAAGATGCTTAGAACATTGTCTTGTACATGCTTTTCTTGTCTGAGATCCCCTTAGGGAATATATGATCTGTTTGTTTCAAACAGTGATCTATTATTATTCAGCCACGTATGCATGTATTGACAAAACACTATTATGGCTATATGATTTTGTAAAAGTGATAGTTGACCCAACAAGTGAAAAATCGGTCATGATTTACCCAAATGATGTTCTTTACAGAAGCATGTTGTGATTTCAGGGAGAGAAATACCTCGTCCTTAAGAAGAAGTATAGACAATTGATGCAAGAGTCTGGTCATGGAAAGGAAGGAGAATCAAGCAAAAAGGTTCATCAAACTCTTCAGAATGAGCTCCGGGTTTTAAACCCAGTGCAGAACCCTCATCCAATGAACGTGACTCCAAAACAGAAGCCAGCACAGGTGGCCTGGTGCACAGGGCCCATAATCACAGTCACAGAGGTCCCAGAACTGACCCATACACATGATGTGAGTGACTATTAAAGTACAATTTCAGTTGTATTAATTATCATAGCAGATAGAGATATAATTAGGTTGGGAAATGAGAATGAGGAAACAAGTCTCCATGTTTTAAAAAATACTGGAACCATATGCTTTTCATGATTTTCGGGTTCCGTTAACAGTTCTTGAACATGCGTTTTTCTGCCGATGCGGACAGAATACTCCATCCTATAATACTCTGACATTGTTTCCTGCAGCAATATTCAGTGTCAGTGCTGCCTTGTTGTTTACAGTAACAGCAGGACCAATTATTGGATTGCATTTATGCCTCTAAAATTGCTTTTGCAAGATATGTATTAACCTCTTAAGACCCAAGCGTGACTGCTGTATGCATTTTCCATTTCCCTTTTTGATTTGTAACTAGTAGCACCTAATAAACAAAAAAATTTTTTTTAAATTAAAAATAAATAAATAATCTAGAGCAAATAGTTTTCCTAAAAGTTGATGTCCACATAGTATGTGGACAGCGGGACTAAGTTTTACAAATTTTAATTTTAATATATAATACCAAGCTATAGAAAGTCAGATTATTTTCATCAAATTGTTGATTATGTTTCTAGGATTGTTGGCTATTCATGTTTGTGAGACGTTACAGACATTACATCAGAAATTAGCATAATTAATTGATTCAAATGGCCAGCATCATCCAATCACTGCCATCCATGTTAAAATAAAATTATACATTATAAATTCTGAATCTATGTACTGATTATCATTGTCCCATGTCTGCCCAACATGTTGAGAGGTCCAAACATCATCTGCAGCGAAACTGAACGTTTGGTTGGATTTTAGGAGTGAATGTACTTAGCTGCATAGAGAGCTATAGGGTGCTCCCTTGCTCCCTATTTAGTGAATGACTTAACCTCCAGTGTGCTGTCTGTCTGCACTGGTCTCAGAACAGTTCGAAATGCACCTTATTTTCATCCTAACCCCATATAAAGCCTCTGAAAGAACATTTTTCAGCTTTTGGATGAACCTATTGATTCTCAAAGTGAAAATACCCAGTGAATATTGACCCACAGCCACCATATTTGTGACCATCAGCGGGAGGAAACAATGGCGGTGAATGGAAAAACGCCCGTAAAACGATATCAAGATAAACCTCAAAAAAATGATTTTGATCGGGGGCCTGGGTAGCTCAGCGAGTAAAGACGCTGACTACCACCCCTGGAGTCGCAAGTTCGAATCCATGGCGTGCTGAGTGACTCCAGTCAGGTCTCCTAAGCAACCAAATTGGCCCGGTTGCTAGGGAGGGTAGAGTCACATGGGGTAACCTCCTCGTGGTCATTATAATGTGGTTCGCTCTCGGTGGGGCGCGTGGTGAGTTGTGCATGGATGCTGCGGAGAATAGCGTGAAGCCTCCACATGCACTATGTCTCCACGGTAATGCGCTCAACAAGCCACGTGATAAGATGCGCGGATTGACACTCTCAGAGGCAACTGGGATTCATCCCCCGCCACCCGGATTGAGGCGAGTCACTACGCCACCACGAGGACTTAGAGCGCATTGGGAACTGGGCATGCCAAATTGGGGAGACTTTTTTTTTTGATCCATGCCAAGACCCAGGAAAGGTGTATACAGGTCTGAGGTCAGCACAAATATTGCCAAATTTGATTTAACTCATGAATAGACAAAAAGCCTAGGCATATTAGTGAATATGACAAATATGTTTACATTACAGTTTGGCAGTTTGAATAAAGTCTTTGCTTCATATTTTTATGATGTGTTGTTTATTGACTAACATTAGTATATACACATTAAATATATACTATATAATCACATTATAGTGATTTTTTATTCATTACAACCTGTTACAGTTATCGCATATCTTTATACAGTCTGGGTGTTATGAATAAAATCATCCTATATGCATTTCCAGTTTAATTGTATCCGAATCGATGGTGTTATAAATATAATGGTCACATGTACAGATAACTGACATGTCTGACTAAATGCGCAGAGACCCACAAGTGTTTTTATCCCTGCTCTCCCCCATCATCACTGCTTGTCTTTGGCGAATTAAGTGTTGTCACTTAAAAAGTAAAACTTTATTTAATTACATTTTGACTCTGGTAATTAAACAGTAGTATCACCTTTTCAAGATTCATAAATAGAAACAAAAATTTTGTCACAAACATGGCGGTCCGGTCATACAGTGACATCACATGAAACAGGTCAATAGGATTGCATTTATTGATATTAATGAATAGAACCGTATTGTACAGTGATAACAAAATGAAATATAACTACATTTATATTAAAATGAAGCAAAATAACCCAAAGATGTGTTAATGTTGAAAGTTATTCCAAAGAACTAACATGTTTTTTCAACTTTAGAGGGAATAATGTCCCAAAGTCCACATATGTGGACATCATGTTTATTATCGTGCTGATGTGCTGAAGTTTTTAAAGCAGCATATGAAATGAAACTAGAGATGGTACTCCTTACACCCAAACAGGTTTCAATGAAAAAACGTAGAGGTTTCTTGCCAGAGGCACTTTTGTTGCGATTCACGGAAATCTATGTCATGTTTTAGTGTCACGTGACTCTGTGCGCCAGAAGTTTAACCCTTAAATGACAGTCTAGAGTCTTGTGAATAGTATTCAGTTGGTTTAAATTAATTTAAAGTATGCGTTACATATAGCAAAGCCAAAATACAACGTCCACTCATGTGGACACTGGGTCACACAATGTTAAATTGATCTCTGATTTGTTATATCAGCTATATCAGCTGCTATATCAGTTGAAATCTGAAATGATCTCATAATTTGCCAACATATCATTAATGGGACCGCTAAGCAATCAGTATCATTAAGAGGCATCAGAATCAGAACCAGAATCGTTAAATTACTGATGATTCCTATCCCTAGTCATAATAGAGTTAGTATAATACTTGCAAAACAGCACTGTATACTCCTAAAACGTTTTGGTTGAGGCTTTGTTCTTATCTCTTAACCATTTGTATTAAACTTCAGTAATTAATTAATCTCACTTGCATTGATAGAATGTTTAACATTCTGATATATATTCTCTTTAGAAAATCCAAACTAGTTATTAAATGCCTCCTAAAGGTAAATGCTACAAATGCAATGTTGACAGTGTTTTGATCAGTTGTGTTAGAGTTTGGCAGAGTTTTCCATGTTGTCATACATGACACATCTTAGTGTCTTCTCACTGAACTAAAAAATCCATAACAGAGAATAAGTAACAAGAAGAACTAAAGAGGAATCTGAGTAATTTGACCACAGTATTTCAGCAATGTTGTTGTGTATGATAAACTCCTGTGTGACATTATTCCATTTAACATGTTCAAAGCTGTGCTCTGTATAACACTGGTCCAAAGTTTGAAGTTCTTAATGTTTAAATATGTGTCATACTCTCTTTTAAACCAGCACAGAGTATTCACATAAGCTAAAGAATAGACTTGTAGCTGTATTGAAAAATCTCTTGTGAGATGACTTTCTAGAAATAACCTATTAATAATTTTCCTGGATATTACACAAAGTCCAGTGTTTTTTCTCAGAATATTTGCTGAAGCCTTTAGCTGGATTAAAGAAGCAGCTGGTGATAAGAGTAAGCTTGTCAAAAAACAACAGACTCAAAGCAGATAACACAACATTTCCATTGCCTTATCTTTAGCTGTAGGACTTCAGCTGTTATAAACGTAATTTTGAACCCCATCTTAAGACTTCAGGCGAGAGAGAATATATAGGGCATATAAATGTTCATTTGGAATGATTATTTGCCATTTTGCTTGCTTTCAAGATAATCTTCACTTATCTTTGAAGCCTTAAAGCATCTTTGGATCATATAAGCTAGTGTTGTTTGCATCTTTTTGTAGCAGCCTTACAAAAAGCATGTTTGCACAGTCAGTGCACAAAAGTGTTACTGTGTGAATAAGTTAAGAATTGCACAAAGCTTCACACCTCATTTGTAGTGCCTGCCAAGGCAAGAATTACTTTCACTATTCTTCAAACTTTGAGGGATTTCAGCAAACCGCTGAATGTAAGGATTACATTTATGTACGTAACTTGTCCCACATTGTTTGTGCTACGAATGTGATTAGTACCTAAAATCATGTAACTTGTTGAGGAGAGGTGACTTATGTGGCAGACCATAAATGTGTGAAAAAAATATCATACACTTACATTGAAGGAGGGACCCAAGTCATATCTAGTGACCAGAATATCAGAGACTTGAGGATTGACTTAGGCCAACAAACAAGCACCTAACAACCATCCAGAATGCCCTAGCAACCACCCTGAATGCCCTAGTAACCACCCCAAATGCCCAATCAACCATCCAGAACACCCTAGCAACCACCCAGAATGCCCTAGCAACCAGACAGAACACCCTGTCAACCACCCAGAACTCCCTAGCAGAAAGAGAGAACACCATAGCAACCAGACAGAACACCCTAGCTACAACTCAGTACATCCTAGCAACCAGCCAGAACACCCTAGCTACAACTCAGAATTCCCCAGCAACCACTTAGCAACCACCCAGAACATGGTAATAGCAAGCACCAGCAACCACCAAGAACATCCTAGCAACCACCCAGAACTCCATAGCAACCAGCACTAATACCATAGCTACCACTCAGAATTCCTCAACAACATCTAGCAACCACCCAGACCTCCATAGCAACCAGCCAGAACACCCTAGCTACCACTCAGAATTCCCCAAAAACATCAAGTACCCACACAGAACACCATAGAAACCAGCCAGTACACCCTAGCTTCTACTCAGAAACACCCTATAAACCAGCCACAAAACACTAGCTACCACTCAAAATCCCCAGCAACCACCTGGCAACCACCCAGAACATCCTAGCAACCACCCAGAAACACCCTAGCAACCAGCCAGAACACCCTAGCAACCAGCCAGAACACCCTAGCTACTGCTCAGAAACACTCTAGCAACCATCCAGGACACCCTAACTACCACTCAAAATTCCCCAACAACCACCTAGCAACCACCCAGAACACCCTAGCATCGTGGCAGTGACTTTTGAATGGCAACACCATTCACTTTGTTTTTATTAGAAAAGGTAACTAGCAACCACCCAGAACACCCTAGCAACCAATCAGAATTCCCCAGCAACCACCCCAGCATCATCCCGGTGAATTTTGTACAGACAGGCACCACTAACTTTTGTTTTTATTAATAAATGGATCTCTGTAATCGTTTTCTCATTTCATGGTGAATTCAGCTTGAAAGTGGTGAAACTCTCTTAAAGGACATTATAAACATAATATAACCCTGTAATATGTATAGTCATCTTTAATGTTTTCTTCTAATTCATAAGTGACACTTTTCACCCTCACAACAACCCAGACATCAGCACAAAGAGTTCAACACACAATAGTGTGAATTTCCTGTCAGCATTCATATTTTAGCCACACTGAAAATGTGTCTGATGAAACTGCCAAAACAAAAAATAGACACGGAATGGAAGTATATATACTTGTCTTTCTATAGTTTGGTGGTCTTAATCTCAGAAGAGAAAGGAGTGGTATATTAAAGATAGTCCATTTGTTTGAACTGAACTGAGAAACACAAACCTGTTAAAGAAATAGTTCCCTTTAAAACTACAATTAGTTAAAACAACTGTACATAAATATTGTATGTGTTTATAGTCTTATGATAAACAGATTTATATATATATATATATATATATATATATATATATATATATATATATATATATATATACCTTTTTTGTTTTTGTTGTCCTAACTTTGTAAATGTGTCATTCTGGTTCTGTTCATTCAACCTCCCTTTGAAAAGTCTCATTTTATTCCACTAAGTGGCAGAAAGCACTAGAATTTTTTTTTTTTTTCTCTATCACTTATACATATCTGAAATGTAGGGGGTGCTGTAATGCATTTTAGCCCTCGCAGATGTGCTCATCCATAGACATTCAGTCTAATTTTCAGTTCAAGCACCACCCTTGTTGTTTCATTGAATATATTTCAGCCTCTGAGTGGACTAGAAGCTCATTCTAGTCATTTGAAAGCTGAGATCCTTTGCGATGATATAAAATGGTCACTATGTGATCATAGTGGTCAGGCTCCATGAAAACTGTGATTTATTTATTATTTTCTGATAATGTTCCCCTCCGCCTGAGCTAACAAATCAGATTCCACATTCCACATATGCAAACTGGCACACTGTGTTTAGTTCAAACTTGGCGTCAGTGACGTCATATCTGTCACGACTATTCAAAAGGCAAATTCATTTTCCTTTTGTTCCTCACACAAAGATACCATATGGTTTCAGGAGACTTTGAATGTAGTGCACAAGTCATATGGACAACTTTTATGATCCTTAATAGTGTTTACTGTAGCATGTGTTCCAAGTAAAAAAATAGCACAACAGCAGATGGGTTTGGAACAACATAAGAGTAAGTAAATAATGACAGAATTTTCATTTTTGCAGAGAACTCTACCTTTAATTAGTCAGAGACTGCTGACTCCAGTGCAGTGAAGTGTTCCTTACTAAGTGATCTTGGCAAAGTGTAACTTTTGCTTTCTACTGTTAGGAGGCAGACTGCACCCCCTTACTACCAACTGCTGCGGAGAAACTGGAGGCTCTGACCGAGAAACTGGAGGCTCTGACGGAGGAACTGTCAGCATCAGACCGAGAACATGACCTCAATAAAGACTCAGGGTCAAAGGTTAGAGTCAAGTACCTTCAGTACCTTTTATTTGTTTTTTTTTGTTTTTTACCATGTTTTGTTTTTGAATTGATCACACTAGAATGATTTAGAACAAGTGTCTTTTAGTTAGAAGTCTAAAAGCTTGCACACATCAACAAATTAATAATAATAATAATTATTATTGTTATTATTATTATTATTATTAATTGTTGTTATTTTAAGAAAGAAAGAAAGAAAGAAATATATATTCTGGCTAGTTTTGGCCAATAATACCAGTTCTGGCCAACAGGTGGCGCCAAAATAACTAGCTGGATTTGAGAGAAAATATTTTAGTGGTAACAGCATGAAAGAAACATTCATTTACATTTGAAAAGGGGCCTCTTTTGTTGTGCAAAGCAGCAACATGCTCCATCTCTTTATAGAGAAAATGATCATCTGTGCCCTCTGAACATTTGTGTGCAGATCAATCTGAGATGCAACTAGTTAAGGACAAGCCAAAATGTTGGACAAATTTGATTTGATTTTTTAACTTTTAACTTCTAAAACTATTTTTATTTATTTAAATATTATATTATATTATATTATATTATATTATATTATATTATATTATATTATATTATGCTTCCTCCAGCTTTTTCCCAAAGGTGTTTGAAACAATATGTATTATGTAAGTGCTATAAAAATAAAATATATATTTCGAGAGAAAGGGCGTTAGCTATATAAATGATACAACTATGTGAATATATATTTATATTTAAAACGTATAATTTTTAATCAGATTCTATTTTGCTATTAGAGATTTTAGATGTTGACATTTGCATCAAATGTTACCACTTGCAAACTGTTTAAGAGGAAGAGATTCACACTTGAAAGCTCTTTACACCTCAAAGCTCTTTCCATGAACCCAGGCAAAACTGACTAGTCGCTCATAAGAATAATTCATATGGTGCATTGAAGCTGAAATAATCTCCATAAAATGGTGTCTTTTAAATATTTTACAATGCAGTCTTTTTTCATTGTGACCCATTGTTACCCTCTATTCGTGACTGTGTTATTATTGGCTGTCGGCCAGTCAACGATTTCCTTTGCCATAGTGTACTTTTATTGATTGGAAGAAAAAAATTATAATTTTGCTTGTAATTATTCAGTCACTCACCTGCTCGGTTACATTCAGACTTTTTAATTCTGGTTTCAAGAGGAAATATGCCTGGCTTGGTTCCTGTTTAAGCACAGGTAAATAAATATTGCTCTTACCGCAAGTGTATTCTATATGACAGATAATTTGTGATTTCACTGTGTCTCTCGTTGTCCCGAGAACAATTAGGCATCACATGTTTTGCAAAAATGACCAAACGGCTGCATTTTCCTCTCACATTAATCAAAGTGACTGACACTTTGGTGTATAAAGAGAAATTGGCCATCACTTTGGCTCACAAAGCTGGTTGCTTCTTGTAAAACGGTGTAATATATCAAAACAAAAGACATAGTTAGAGCAATTTGGTGCTCGTTGGAACTAATCGTTCACCTCTGAGAGGTTTTAAACAATTTGCTGCTTGAATGACTCGTAAAGAGGGCAAATTGGTGAAATTATCCTCAGAGTTTACCGTTCTCTCATTTTGCTGAGCGATTTCAAGAGCTTTTTGTCTTGTTTTAGTGGTAAACATTGCTCCTAAAGCGATTATCTGAGTGGAAGTTTTGTGTTAGGTTTTCATTTAAGTCTACGTACTAATAAACAGAGGTATTTTGTCAGTTTCCTGTGTTTGTTGATTTCTGTACATGTTTATTGGGCTTACTGTGGATATTTGTGTGTGGGATTAGCTATAATTTGAGGAGAAGGTAGCTAGATCTTACAAAACCTTGGAGGTCCTCAAATATAAATGGGTCAGTAATATGGTGCTCATTTTTTTATATTTTTTATATAATAAAAACACAATTCACAGGAAACAATTACGTGAATGCACCTTTACTAGATGAACATGTTTTCAGTTTAAGAGTTCAAAGTCATTTTGATCTTTTTTCTGGGGCTTAAATTAAAAAATGGAAAGTGGTCAGTCGTCCAGAGACAGTAAAAAATAAATAAAATAAAAAGCTTCATTATAAGCTTAAATTAAAAAAAAGAAAAGGAAATGTTGGCATAAGTAGTTTGGAATAATATTTTAGTATTATTTCTTTAAAAATAAGCAGTGAAACTTAGTGAAAGTCAAAGTTAAAATATTAGTAATATTTGAAAAATGTTTTGTCCACCAAATCAAAGTCTTAACGTATTAATACAAATTAATATGTTTAAAAACATTTTTAAAAATGATGATTAAGTTGTGTACTTTAACATGTATTCATAGAGCAAGGTAAGTATTTTAATACCTTGAAGGTGACACTAATAATTCAAAAATGCTATTATTTTTTTTTTTTTTTTTTTTTTTTTTTTTATAGACACAAAGAATACATTCTATGAACTTGACACTTGTGTTTTAATCTAGATTTTCTAAAGATTTCTAACTTTTATCATTTCGGACAACTTTATATGTCAATGACCCAAAAATTAATAATAATTAAGTAAATAATGCTGCTGTTGTTGTTGTTGTTGTTGTTGTTGTTGTTGTTGTTGTTGTTGTTGTTGTTGTTGTTTTATTCTAAAAATGCAAAACGTTTTCTTATAGGGTTAGGGTTAGTCTGTAGGCTTTAAAAGTAGCTTTATATAAAAAACAAAAGAAGTCTAGGTTATGTCCTCATTTAAATAGCTAAGAAAGTGTGTGTCTGTGTGCACACTGACAACTTTGTGGTCTGTCTACTTTGTTTATTTGCAACCGAGGTTCTTTCATTCTTGACAGTACTGGGTTTCCCTTTGCTCATACCGCTACTACAAAACAGGAAGAGGAAACGCATCACAGATGCCTACACACACATATCAGATTATTTTTGCTACTGCTGTAACTCTACAGTTTCACACTGACTCTTTACAAATTACCCACAAAGTTGCAGGTGACACTAACAGGTGATTCGTGAGTCATAACATTGATATTCTGTTTCTTTCCCAGAGTGAATCAGAGCAGGATGAGGAATGTGAAAGCAGTTTGGGACCCACTGCAGTGGCTGTGAGTATCAGTAATCCGAATCTGAATTATGGTGATATCATAATTCATGCAGACAGAAAACACGCATTCAGGGTGTAATATGGTCTTTCCGGCTTAACCAACCCTTTCTAAACAAATGGCAAAATACATAGTTACTACAGTTATTGATACTATATTAACTGTGGTATCTTGGTATTTGTTACTTGATTATTTTGCTATAGCTGGAACCTATTGAGAAAGAATGGATTTTCTCAGCAGCAGGTGGCAAACTGTCTCACCTCACTCAGCTGTTGAAACAGGACTCTTCTCTGGCCAATAAAAAGGTGAGGAGAACATTACATCATGAGTGCTCTCCTGTGTAAGGAAGTGTCTATCTCTTCTCAGTGCATCGATGTAGAGATTAGGATATGCGTCTCTCAAATAATGGGTGCAGTTTAAATAATTTGTGTGTGTGTTTTTCTTTCTTCACATGTTTGGGACAAAACAGGATTTTACCTCAGTAAGTTTGCATCCGTTCACACAACACTGCACTTACATTTATTCAAAACCACTAAATGAGTGAACCTCAGCAAACATGGCAAGCACATTTCCAAGTCACATTTCACCCTAAAAATCAGAAGAGAAAACTATGATATACTATGATATATACATTTACTGTATACAGTCGCCTATTTAGTAATTTTGTAAATATTATTATTACTACTATTATTTTACCATTGAAAATAATGGGAATGGTTTAAAAAACATTGCATTAAAACAGTAAGCAATACTGACACATTACAGTAATGAGTCTGTGCAAGGAAAATGTGCATATATTAAAATAATGTCACAATAATAAAAAACCTAATGATGTCCTAAAATAGGTTTAATTTTCTCCTTAAGAATAAATTGAAGCTGGATCTTGCTACAGAATTAAAATATAAAAGAGGTAATTCTGACTTTATATCTCACAACTATGATTTTATATCATGCAATTGCAACTTTAAAATTCAAAATTTTACTAATCTGGCAATTGCAACTTTATATTTCACATTTATGACTTTATCTCACAATAGCGAGTTTATATCATGCAATTGCGAGTTTGTTTCGTAATTGTCTCACATATCTCGCAATTGCAACTTTAAATCTCAACATTTTTACTATATTTGACAATTGCAACTTTATATCTCAACATTTTTACTATATTTGGCAATTGCAACTTTATATCTCACAATTGTGACTTTATATCACGCAATTGTGACTATATCACGCAATTGTGACTTTATGTCACGCAATTGTGACTTTATATCGTGCAATTGATATTGCATATCTCGCAATTGCAACTTTAAAATTCAAAATTTTCCTAATCTGGCAATTGCAACTTTATATTTCACATTTATGACTTTATCTCACAATAGCGAGTTTATATCATGCAATTGGGAGTTTGTTTCGTAATTGTCTCCCATATCTCGCAATTGCAACTTTAAATCTCAACATTTTTACTATATTTGACAATTGCAACTTTATATCTCAACATTTTTACTATATTTGACAATTGCAACTTTATATCTCACAATTGTGACTTTATATCACGCAATTGTGACTATATCATGCAATTGTGACTCTATGTCACACAATTGTGACTTTATATCGTGCAATTGATATTGCATATCTCGCAACTGCAACTTTAAAATTCAAAATTTTACTAATCTGGCAATTGCAACTTTATATTTCACATTTATGAATTTATCTCACAATAGCGAGTTTATATCATGCAATTGCGAGTTTGTTTCGTAATTGTCTCACATATCTCGCAATTGCAACTTTAAATCTCAAAATGTTTAATATATTTGACAATTGCAACTTTATATCTCAACATTTTTACTATATTTGACAATTGCAACTTTATATCTCACGATTGTGACTTTATATCACGCAATTGTGACTATATGTCACGCAATTGTGACTTTATATCGTGCAATTGATATTGCATATCTCGCAATTGCAACTTTAAAATTCAAAATTTTACTAATCTGGCAATTGCAAATTTATATTTCACATTTATGATTTTATCTTACAATAGCAAGTTTATTTCATGCAATTGCAAGTTTGTTTCGTAATTGTGACTTTATATCTCACAATTGTGACTGTATATCTCACAATTGCAACTTTAATTTTGACTATATCTGGCAATTGCAACTTTATATCTCACAACTGACTTTATATCGTGCAACTGCTAGTATATATCATGCAACTGCTAGTATATATCATGCAACTGTGAGTTTGTCTCGCAATTGTGACTTTATATCTCGCAATTGCAACTTTATATCTCACAGCTATGACTTTATATCATGCAATTACGAGTATATATCTCACAGTTGTGACTATATCTCGCAATTGTGACTTTATATCATGATATTTCATATCTCAAAATTGCAACTTTATATCTCAACATTTTTACTATATTTGGCAATTGCAACTTTATATCTCACAATTGTGACTTTATATCACGCAATTGTGAATATATAACGCAATTGTGACTTTATGTCACGCAATTGTGACTTTATATCGTGCAATTGATATTGCATATCTCACAATTGCAACTTTAAAATTTGAAATTTTACTAATCTGGCAATTGCAACTTTATATTTCACATTTATGACTTTATCTCACAATAGCGAGTTTATATCATGCAATTGCGAGTTTGTTTCGTAATTGTGACTTTATATCTCACAATTGTGAGTGTATATCTCACAACTGCAACTTTAAATCTCAAAATTTTTACTATATCTAGCAATTGCAAGTTTATATCTCACAACTGACTTTATATCATGCAACTGCTAGTATATATCATGCAATTGCGAGTTTATATCTCGCAATTGTGACTATATATCTTGCAATTGTGACTTTATATCTCGCAATTGCAACTTTATATCTCACAGCTATGACTTTATATCATGCAATTACGAGTATATATCTTTCAATTTTGACTATATCTCGCAATTGTGACTTTATATCATGATATTTCATATCTCACAATTGAAACTTTAAATCTCAAAATTTTGAATATATTTGGCAACTGCAACTTTATATCTCACAACTGACTTTATATCATGCAATTGCTAGTTTATATCATGCAATTGCGAGTTTATGTCTCGCAATTGCAACTTTATATCATGCGATTGATATTTCATATCTCGCAATTGCAACTGTTAATCTCGCAATTTTGACTATATCTTACAATTGCAACTTTATACCTCACAACTATGACTTTATATCTCGCAATTGCAACTTTATATCTCACAGCTAAAACTTTATATCATGCAATTATGAGTAGATATCTCGCAATTTTGACTATATCTCGCAATTGTGACTTTATATCATGATATTTCATATCTCGCAATTGCAACTTTATATCTTACAACTATGACTTTATATCTCACAATTGCGAGTTTATATCATGAAATTGCAAGTTTATATCTTGCAATTGTGACTTTATATCTTGCAGTTGCAACTTTAGATCTCACAACTATGACTTTATATCATGCAATTGTGAGTTTATATCATGCAATTACGAGTTTATGTCGAGTACGAGTAACGTGATTGTGACTGTTTATCTCACAATTGTGAGTTTATGTCATGGGATTGATATTTCATATCTCGCAAGTGCAACTTTAACTCTATGGAGTGGTGGTGGTGTAGTGGACTAAAGCACTGAACTGGTAAGCAGAAGGTTCAATCCCCACAGCCACCACCATTGTGTCCTTGAGCAAGGCACTTAACTCCAGGTTGCTCCAGGGGGATTGTCCCTGTAATCAGGGCACTATAAGTCACTTTGGATAAAAGCATCTGCCAAATGCATAAATGTAAATGTAACTCTTGCAATTGCAACTTTATATCTCGCAATTATGATTTTATCTTGCAATCGCAAGTTCATATCATGCAGTGTGACTTTATCATGTGACTAATATTTAATATCTCGCAATTGCAACTTTAAATATCGCATTTGTGACTTTATATCTCACAATTGTGATTTATATTACACAACTGCAACTTTATATCCAGCAATTGTGACTTTATCTTGCAATTGCAAGAAATAAAGTCGTAATTGTGAGATATAAAGTCAGAATTAACTTTTTAGATTTTTTTATACTGTGGCAGGATCAAGGCAACATACAAATATTAATTTTAGTTTGTGAAAGTTGGCCTCAGTTTTTACATTATTTTAACTTTTACTGTGTTTTTTGTTTTTCTTGTTAATTAATGGAATTTGTCTCTTTTCTTTTTTTTATATATATAAAAAACATTCTCCTGACTTTGACTGTGACTTCTAAAAGGGGGTAAGTTGAATTTTGTCTGTTTCCTTTTCCATCATAATGTTTCAGATCAATAGTCATGATCATTGAACCCGTCATGGCAAATGTGAATCTTCACCAGTCTGGAGAAAAGCTTGTTAGCATCGTACATGACATTGCATTTTGAAAAGCATTAGAGATCCACATCGCTGATTCTCACAAAGTTGCTCACTTTCCACAGCTCCCTCTCTCGTACTCAGGTGCAGCAGAGAGCAAGGAGTAAAGCTCTACCCCAATCATGCATTTCAAAGGCTTATTTTCAGAAGGATTATGAAAGATAGCTTTTTAGCTCTTCTGCTCCCCAAAACAAGCTCAAATCCTTTTATTTGTCCCCCCTGTGCGCTTAAGAGCTTTGAGCCAGTGTTTGTGGTCCCTGCCTGGGCCGGAGTTCTCACACTGTCCTGTGTTGGACCACCTTCTAAGAACCCCTAAGCCCTTTGCCTTCCCCGCGCAGACAAGATACAACAGCGGTCATTGAAGTGCAAGAGAGATTAGGGCTCACCTCAAAGACTTCAACCACTTAAAGATAATCTAAAAGTAATAGAGCCGGCTGGGATTAATTGGAGAACAATCATGGTTGTGTCCCCAGGAAGGTGGTAAGTCGGACCCCCAGGTGGCTTTGATGCCCCCCTTCTTGACCCAAGACAGCATGCCAAGCAAGTGAAGTCACTGCGGGCAGACCAACACCTTTTCCTGGGTTGGTACAAGGCGACTGTGCTTGCGTTTAGCAGCCCAAGTTTTCAAGGGATTATCAGTAGGGCTGATAATTAAACCTGTTATTTTAGTATAATTTATTATTAAAAAAATTGCATCGCTGCTAAAAAAATCCCGGCATCGCTGCTTCCAGCAAGGCTTTTTACTAGCTTAACCAAGACTTCGTTGGTTAACCAGCATTACCAGAAAAACCTTACTGATTGGCCAGCTTTACCAAACCAAAACCAGCACCAAAGCATCTCTAAAAGTGCGGTCACATTTACCTTTGTATGGCGAAATTCCATGGGCAAAATACAGTCATCTCAATGGGAATCTGCATGATCGTTAGTTTCACACGATGGACTTCTGGTGGCAAAGAATTTCTCCTCACGGATTTTGCGTGGAGTTCAAGTTTGGTGAACTTTGACAGGTGAATTCCCCTAAAATCCACGATTGTTTATTTAGCACGATGGACTTCAGGTGGCGAAGATTTTACCTCTTGCAGATTTCACGTGGAGTTCAAGTTTGGTGAACTTTGACAGGCGAATTCACCGCGTTGACTAATGCGGTCACATTTACCTTTGAATGCGAAATTCTGTTGGGCGAAATACAGTCATCTCAATGGGACCCATGCAATTGTTGAAGATTTTCCCCTTCGCAGATTTCGCGTGGAGTTCAAGTTTGGTGAACTTCGACAGGTGAATTCGCGGCATTGACCAATAGGAAGTTGCTTGGTTTAGCAGTGACTTCTGTGTGGGCGGTGCTTCGTAAACAGCTAAACTAAATATTCACAATAGAAAAGGATATAATTTTAGTGACGTTTCTTTTTAACTTCACTCTCCTAGAGTATAAAGTGCAGCATTAAAAAGAGGCTGCTTGGCAGTTTGCACTCAACATCTGCCCACCCTTCAATGCTTGAGGAATTTCACCATGCAAAGGTATAAGTGACTGCACTCTAAGCCAATCTAGGACAGCATGGAAATGAATGGATAAGCTGCTCTTTTAAGCAGGGGGTGTTAAAAAAATAACACAAGTAGTGCATGCCCCCTGACCTACAGGCAACGCATATAACCAAACCAGAGAATTTGTTATTGCGTTCAGAAACAGCTGGACGGAACGCAACAGAATGGAACAAAATACCGGGGTCTTGAGTTTTTATGATGTCTTCAGTTTTATGGTGCAAAATGCTTTGCAAAGGCTAAAGGCTTTTTTTCAGGACGCATATACACATAGATCAACAATTAAAAAATAGTGCACACGGAACGCAAGAATGTCTTCTGTGTGAACGGCCACCACAAAATGTATTGCTGTGGATTGTAGGCCATTGAAACGCTTATGGTCAATGAAGTGGAATTAAAATAAATGTATGTTATTTATACATGTAAATGATATGTCTCAAAAATATTATATTAATATAAGCACTTGTCTATTCAATGGTTTACTCAACTGCCACAAAAATGCCTATGAATTACCTTTATTTAGGGGCTTTTCTCAGCAAAAATAGATTAATGTGATTTATTTGATTAATTAGTCTACATATCACATAATTCATTCAATTAAATTGTTTGATCAGTTGACAACCCTTGTTCTCAGTCTTCGTTCCCAGGCTTTTTGCCTTTGAGCTCTTGTGGATGCTCATTTTTTGCTCTCTTGGATGTGTCTAGATCTTTTCTGGTTTGTCCATTGTCTAAGTCTTAAGTTTAAGTAGTTAAGCTTTGCCTTTAGTCCCTCAGTAACTAAAGTTACACATCACCCTGAGCCCGTAACCCGACACAACGTGCATTATCTCTGTTTTGCTTTCACACGTTGGAAGCTCTTTTGGGGAAAATTCCAACTGAAGCTCTTGTGGTAAAGCCCATAAATAAACAGTCACAATCTAGATGCAACATAAACATTCTTTCCTTTGAGCCACTCGAGTAAGACTGCTTGGTTTCTGTCCGCCAACGAGTGGAAGACAGATAAGTGTCAATAGAAAGCCACCTGTTCAAGTCAAGCAATGTCCTTTTAAGACAAGTTAGTTCACTTGGTAATGCCCTTGTGTAGCTATGTATATTCAATAGGTATACAAGTATAGCTCGATGAAGAACTTCTCGACTGTGTAGGAAGTCATATGGGATATCAAAGTGTCCACTGGTTGCGTCCTTCAGAATCTAAGTAGATACAGTTGGTAATCCAGTTGTAGTTTGCCTACTATATCATGAATACGTGAGTTTTCAGACATCCTACTCGTTTGAAATATTGCTTTTTTGCATACTGTGCATTAGGGAAGTACGCATATTTCTGCGCAGGGCTACTATCTATTTGAATGGAGAAAGATCTAAATTTCCAAATCAGTTTTTCAATATTGCATTTCAATAGTATATTTTAAAACATCAATAAAATCTGAAAACTTTTGTCATAAATGTTACTTCTATTGCGCAAATCATGCAAAAAAAAAAAAAAAAACTATATTTTTCAGGGGCCGTTCACATCAAACAGGTTTTAACGCAAAAACATCTGCATTGTTTTTTGATTGTTTTATATGTAAAAATTTGCTAGATGAACATATTTGACCCTTGCTCTGCACCTCATTATTTTTCCAGGATCAAGGGCACTGCGTTTTTTTAGATGGTGTGTCAAGTTAAAAGAAGTTCTATTTTTAGAAACGTGTCAGAGACTATTTCGCAGAGACGGGCCACTTCTACTAAAATTAATGGGAGAAACTGGAACAGACAACGGATGTAGAAAGGAAGTCCCGCCTTACAGGTAAAAGAGCCAATCACCTTTTAGATACAGACATTACCTGCCAATCAACTCGAGAGCGTGCATGCGCATTAGCTAGACAAGCCTGGAAAATTTAGTTTTGTAACGTAATCTGAGGTAAAGAAGCACAATTTATGATTCCAGTGGTGTCAGATTTTAATGCCAATTGGAAACATGTTCTTTGATCGTAATCTTGACCAACCATTTTTGAGAATTCGGTCTCTCTCCAAACAAGAAGATAAGAGCTGCATTTTCATGACTGGAAATAGCTTCCTGGGAGCATTCCAAAGATGGCTGCCAGTGGACTGACTTATTTTTTTATTTTATTTTTATTCTTATTCTAAAAGGTTATTGGTTCTTTTAAATGAAAGGCAGGATTTTTACTACATTTACTTCAGCCGCTAGTGGTCTTTCTCGTCCTCCTTATACTGTCTAGTTAAGTCACTATGTTCTGTTTTCGCAAGTTTCTATTTATTTGCTCTTAAAGTAATATTCTGGGTTCATTGCAAGTTTGCATGCATTTGTAGCATGATGTTGATTGAAATTTAGGTTAAAAGTGAGGCACTTACAATGATGAATGGGGCCAATTTTTGGAGGGTTTAAAGACAGGAATGTGACACTTATAATTTTATAAAAGCACATATTAATTATTCTGTTAAAACCTGTATATTATTCGAGCTGTAAAGTTGTTTAAATCATCGTTTTCATAGACATTTTAGGATTTACGGCGATCGTGGCAATGAAGTTGTAAAATTGGATATAACTTTACACAGAAAAGGTTAGTAAAGTGATTTTATCACACTAAAATCATGTTAACACACATATTGTTTATGTCTTGTGGCTATATTTTAAAACAGTGAGTATTCTTATGTTTACAGAGTGGCCCCATTCACTTCCATTGTAGGTGCTTTACTGTAAGCCAGATTTTTGCTTTTTTTAAAGAAAAGGAGGGATGAGTCTAAATAGATTTTCATGGTAATCAACATAATATCACAAATGCTGTCGATTGAGCTTAACTGAAAGAGTTAGTTCACCTAAAATTGAAACTTCTGTCATCATTTACTCACCGTTATGTTGTTCCGAAACCCTATGACTTTCTTATTTCTGTGGAGCACAAAAGGACCATTAATTCTGCTTGACATATCTTTTTGTGTTCCCTGAAGAAAGTCATACAGTTTGGAACAACATGAGGGTGAGTAAATGATGACATAATTTGCATTTTTGTGTAAACTATCCCTTAAATTGTTTTAGAATATGTGTGCATATATTTAAACAATTTGCTGTACTGCACAACATCTTTAAAAATGCTTTACAGTTGTGCTCAAAAGTTTGCATACCCTTGGAGAATTGGTAATATATGTACCATTTTTAAAGAAAACATAAGTGAGCAGGCAAAACACATTTATTTTATTTCTTATGGGATTCATATTCAACTGTAGGTTATAACAGAATGGCACAATCATAAAACAAACATGGCAACAATGAAAAAAATGAAATGACCCCTGTTCAAAAGTCTGCATACCCTTAGTTCTTAATACTGTGTATTGCCCCCTTTAGCATCAATGACAGCGTGCAGTCTTTTGTAATAGTTGTCTATGAGGCCCCAAATTCTTGCAGGTGGTATAGCTGCCCATTCGTCTTGGCAAAATGCCTCCAGGTCATGCAAAGTCTTTGGTCGTCTTGCATGAACCGCACGTTTGAGATCTTTCCAGAGTGGCTCGATGATATTAAGGTCAGGAGACTGTGATGGCCACTCCAGAACCTTCACCTTTTTCTGCTGTAACCACTGGAGGGTCAACTTGGCCTTGTGCTTTGGGTCATTGCCGTGCTTAAAAGTCCAAGAGCGTCCCATGCGCAGCTTTCGTGCAGAAGAATGCAAATTGTCTGCCAGTATTTTCTGATAAAATGCTGCATTCATCTTGCCTTCAATTTTCACAAGATTCCCCGTGCCTTTAGAGCTCACACACCCCCAAAACATCAATGAGCCACCAACATGCTTCACAGTGGGGATGGTATTATTTTCACTATAGGCCTTGTTGACCCCTCTCCAAACATAGCGCTTATGGTTGTGACCATAAAGCTCTATTTTGGTGTCGTCACTCCAAATTACATTGTGCCAGAAGTTGTGAGGCATGTCAAGGTGTTGTCATTTTTGGCATTGGCACAGTAAAGGCTTCTTTCTGGCAACTCGACTATGCAGCTCATTTTTGTTCAAGTATCGTCGTATTGTGCTCCTTGAAACAACCACACCGTCTTTTTCCAGAGCAGCCTGTATTTCTCCTGAGGTTACCTTTGTTTTTTTTTATTTGCATCCCTAATTCTTCTGGCATTTGTGGCTGAAATCTTTCTTGGTCTACCTGACCTTGGCTTGGTATCAAGAGATTCCCGAATTTTCCACTTATAATAAGTGATTGAACAGTACTGACTGACATTTTCAAGACTTTGGATATCTTTTTATATCCTTTTCCATCTTTATAAAGTTCCATTACCTTGTTACGCAGGTCTTTTGACGGTTCTTTTATCAGTATCTAGCCTGCTCAGTGCATCCACGTGAGAGCTAACAAACTCATTGACTATTTATACACAGACACTAATTGCAATTTAAAAAGCCACAGGTGTGGGAAATTAACCTTTAATTGCCATTTAAACCTGTGTGTGTCACCTTGTGTGTCTGTAACAAGGCCAAGCATTCAAGGGTATGTCAACTTTTGATCAGGGCCATTTGGATGATTTCTGTTATCATTATGATTTAAAAAGAAGCGAAACAACTATGTGATGATAAATGGCTTCATATGATCACAATCCTTAAATAAAAGACAGTTTTTTTGCATGATCAGTCATATTTTCAAAATCAATGCCAAAATGTCACAATTTCTGCCAGAGTATGCAAACTTTTGAACACAACTGTATAAATCAGCATGACTTGATCTCTTCTCTTATTCTCTGCTCTTTATCTTCCATGGGTTCCTCTCTCGATGTGCTGGACCTCCTCCTTCATCCAGTTTGTAAGTACATAATTTACCCATACCTCTTCTTTAAAAGATGCAGTGAATATGTGTGCCATACCTCTCTTTGTGTCCCATACTAGTGGTCACAAAGGTGGTATTTGGTTAGTGAGAGTGAAGGGTTCCCCACCAGGCTGAGACAGGAACCTGAGGAACAAGGGTAAGAGACGTCACATCCTGTTGACTATCGTCCATCACACCAAACCTCCATGAGACCTGTCGGTCTGTCAGTCAAACGTGTTTGCCAGCCAATCCATCTCAAAGGTGTGACAGGCAAAACAATAAAGCGGCTGATAGAGGAACCAGACTTCATCTATCACAATCTGTCCAATGGGCAGGACTAGAAACACCTTCAGGAGACAAGACCCTCCCTTTATTACAGAACAGATAACAAACTGAAGAATGCTCAATAGCAATATGTATATGGGTAGTTGACATGAAATTTGAAGCAGATTAATCAGTGTCCTTGCAGTGGGACATGCTATATTTTATCTATTTTTATTTATTTTTTTAATTTTACAGTTATAAATGGAATCCACTAAATGGAATATTTGCACTTTTATAAATCCATTTGTCACACCATAGGACCATTTCTAAATGAACTAGTCAAGGCCGAAAGGTATTTTTTTAAAAAGTGAAAAATGTAAAGAAATGGTGACCAGTGTCAGGACTTTCCTTTAAACTATTTTAAGTAAATATGAACCTAAAATCTTGATGCTGAATAAAAAAAGTTCATGGACATGCTATATGTAAACTGCACAAATGGCTATGTTCGGAATACTAGCGTGCTGTTTACTGCATACTCATATACTGTCTATTATTTTTTTTTTAAATAGTATGTGAAAAGGTATGCAGTATGCAGTTATAAACATTCCACACAGTACTATGCTACATTGTTGTCACATGACCTCATTATGTCGCATAAGGGGCCATTCAGACCTAACGCATTCTTGCACTAAAAAGCATTTTAATCCAATTTCGTGTAAAAATGTCATAACACTTGGTAGTTTGAATATTAAAATAAGTTTAAGTAAAATAAATATAACATGAACTCATTACGTTGCATAAGGGGCCGTTCAGACCAAATGCATTCTTGCGCTGAAAAAGCAGACACAGCGCAACGAATAGAGCAGGTGTCTCGATTCACACATTTTTTAAAGTTGAAGTTCTTTTTAACTTGACATGGCATCTAAAAATGCGGCTTTCCTTTGCAAGATGCTGAGACGGTGCAACGGACAAAGATGCCCGTCTAGCGCATAGTTACATATAAAACAACTGAAGAACAGTGCAGATGGAGGCAAAAACACATTCAGCGTGAACAGCCCATAATAATTGTTGGTAACGTCCATTATCATCTCGGGGAAAAAACAACATTTTTAAATTTGTGTAAGATTGTCTTAACTCTTGGTAGTTCAATCAAATGATAAAATAAGACAAAAGTAAATTTAAGTACAATAAAAATTGCATGACCACATTACGTTACATAATGGGCCGTTTAGACCGAACACGTTCTTGTGCTAAAAAAAGCTAGATGGAGCGCAACGAATAAAACAGGTGCCTTGAGGCTTGTTTTTAAAAGTTGTTATTTTTAAGTTGACACAGTGTCTAAAAAACATGGCGTTCCTGAGCAAGATGCTGGAAAACAGCGAGACATGCCGCAACGTTCAAAGATGTTCGTCTAGTGCATGTTTACAAAGAAAAACAATTGAAAAAGAGTGCAGATGAACATAAAACACGTTTCGTGTGAATGGCCCCTAATAATTGTGAGTGACCTCCATCTAATGATCTTGGAAATATTTTTTTTTTTTTTACATTTTTAATTTAATTTAATATAGAAATGTCAGGACAAAGCTGTAATTGTACTGGTTAATATTCTTTTCCCTGCCCACACAGCCTTGATGACATCTGCAGAAAAGAAAAGTTGTTTCAGTTGCAGAGAAAGATTATGAAACCAAAAGTTTTTAGAATCATTTAGAATAACGTTCACTGATGAATCGTGCACAATAACGCGGCATTTACATGGAACATGCTTTTGGGCCCGCCAGTACGTTTTTACAGTTGTTTTTCTATGTAAACGCATGCTAGACAGATGTCTTTGACCATTGTGCCTTGTCTCTGCTTTTTCTGTGTCTCGCACAAGAGCGGCATGTTTTTTAGACGCGTGTCAAGTTCACACCCAATGCATTTTTATGTCTGTCCACGCTGTTTTTCTTTATTTGTTTTCCTATGTAAACGTGCGCTAGTCGGACGTCTTTGACCGTTTTTTTTACTGCCTTGCACAGAAGCACAGCATTTTTTTTTAAGCCGTGTCAAGTTTAAATGAACTTCAACTGTTAGACACCTGCATTTTGTTCTGTTCGTGGTGCTGCATCTTGCTTTTTTAGCGTTGAGTTAATCGGGTCAGTTTTGTTTCCATAGGGTAATTTTGATTGTCACTTTGAAAGAGGTAGTGCATTGGGTGTCTAATGTATGTGAGGGTTTGTGTTGATGTTTTTATGCACATTGCATTGTCCTCCCTCAAACTCCTCCATTCTTTATACTAGAGAGCACTGGACGTTTAGAAGCTCCATCATTTGTGGCTGTATGTGTATCTAGGCTTGTGTGTGGTGTGGTGGCCCCTTCTCCTCTTGACAGGGCTTGTCAGCGGGCTGATGCCTGGGTGGGTCCCCCATCAGAGGGTCATACCAACATCATCAATCTTTAGGTCTGTGACAGGCCTGTGCTCCCCCCGCAGTGGGCACACTGGTTTGTTATTTTGCAATTAGACCGCCATTAGATGGCAGGAAACCGTCCCCTCTGTGCACAGCTGGGGCCCTCGGACAGCCAATGGGAGCCACAGCCTGCTCCACCACGTGGCGTTATGGGGGTGGGGATCTGCCTTGTGTGAGAGAATGACCATGCAGAGTGTAAATGATGTATTTACATCATGTAATCAGATGGGTTGACGATTGCGTACAAGAAGTTGACTGGTTCAAACAAGCTGGTCAAACGACCAGTATGAGGATTTGCAATGACCGTGCAGCCCAGTCAGACAAATGTATAAACTGTAAATCGATTGCAATTGTTCTGTAATTACATCAATTTCAGCAGATGTTTATTATTAATCATACACTGCTTCGGCCAAAAAAAGGTCGAATACTCTAATATTTAGTTGGACTGCATTTAGCTTTGATTACGGCGCTCATTCTTCGTGGCATTGTTTCAACATCCTTATGCAACGTCACAACATTTATTTCCATCCAGAATTGCATAAATGTTTGGCTGAGATCTTGTATTGATAACGGGAGAGTCGAACCACTCCGTAAAGTCTTCTCCAGCACATCCCAAAGACTTTTCAGTGGTGTTAAGGTCAGGACTCTGTGGTGGCAAATTCATGAGTTAAAGTGATTCCTCATGCTCTCTGAACCACTCTTTCACAATTTGAGCCCGATGAATCTTAGCATTGTCATCCTGGAATATCTTTTCTTCCCGTGCCATCAGGGAAGAAAAAAATCCATTGATGGGATAACCTGGTCATTCAGTACATTCAAGTAGTCAGCTGACTTCATTTTATTGCCGCATAATATTGCTGAGCCTAGACCTGACCAACTGAAGCAACCCCAGATCATAACACTTCCTCCAGAGGCTTGTACGGTGGGCACTATGCATGACTGGTGCATTGCTTCATGTGCTTCCCTTCTTACCCTGACACACCCATCATTTTGGAATAGGGTAAATCTAGACTCATCAGTTCACATGACCTTTTCCCATTGCTCCACAGTCCAATCTTTATGCTCCCTAGCTAATTGAAGTCATTTTTTTCTGATTAGCCTCAGTAACAAGTGGCATTCTTATGGCCCCACAGCTGTTTAGTCCCAATCCTGTAAGATCTTGTCGCACTGTGCGTGTGGAAATGGTCTTACTTTCACTATTAAACATAGCAGTGAGTTCTTCTCTCAGTTTTTTATGATGTGACTTCACCAAGCATTATAGTGTTCTCCAATCACAATCATTCAAGATTTTTTTCTGACCACATTTCTTCTGTGAAGCTGAAGGTTCACCACTATCCTTCCAGGTTTTAATAATGCATTGGACAGTTCTTAACCCAATTCAAGTGATTTAGCTGTTTTCTTTGCTTGATGCAGGCCAATAATTTGTCCCTCCCGAAACACAGTACCATCTTTTCCACAACCACAGGATACGTCTTCCAACATGGTTTTTTAATAAATGAGAAGCTACACACGGCATCAGTTAGGGTTAAAAGAATTGTTGCCAGCTGAAACATATTAATCACTGCAATAATGATCAAATCATAGGCTCTTAAGTATCTGCTTATTTAAATCCAAATAATTTAAACTTTTTTAAATTTGGCCAGGCAGTGTATTTTATAGGGATCAGCAATGTTGAGTGCTACATCGACTTAAAGGCTTTTGAATTATTCTAACCATCTTCAGAAAAATGCTTTGTTTTTAAAATATTTACGTTTCAATTTACATATCAAATCTAAACCACTTTTTTAAGAAAACGTAATCTGCTTAATGCCATGTTAATGCTTATAATGTCAATTATAGCATTACTAGCTTTGCCCTTGTGAAAATTAACCATGGCTCTAATTGACTTACCATAATTTAACTATGGCACTTGAAGTTAAAGCACAGAAACATGCCAAACACTTATCACAACATGTTTTCATTATGTTCATTGATAAGGCATCAATAAACAGTGAAGCTTAACAGAAGTTCATGTGCATTCAAATAAAATTGTGATATACAGTATATAAATAACTTTTACATGAAAATGTGTATCAAAGTTAATGACATTTCTATTTTAATTAACATTAAAGGAATATTCTGTGTCCAATACAAGTTAAGCTCAATCAACAGCATTTGTGGCATAATTATTTAGCCAAAATCAAGGTTACAGAGGCACTTACAATGGAAGTGAATGGGGCCAATTTGTGGAGGGTTTAAAGGCAAAATGTGAAGCTTATAATTTTATAAATCACTTACATTAAAACTCATTTTTTTTTTTTTTAGCTGTAAAGTCTCTAAAATTGTAATTTTACGGTAGTTTTAGTGTTTACTATGTTACGTCGTCATGGCAGTGTAGTTGTAAAATTGGATATAACTTTACACAGAAAAGGTTAGTAAGCGATTTTATCACACTTAAATCACGTTAACACACTAATCGTTTACGTCTTGTGGCTATACTTCTGAAACAGTGAGAATTTTAACGTTTACAGATTGGCCCCATTCACTTCCATTGTAAGTGCCTCAATGTAAGCCAGATTTTTTATTTTTTTAAGAAAAAGGAGGGCAAAATACATTTCTGTGGTAACAACATTATGCCACACATTCTGATGATCAAGCTTAACTTGTATTGAACCCGGAATATTAATTAATCATAATGGTCTTATAAACATTATATAGTAGAACTGTCAAAATGAACCCTTTAATGCATACGATTAATTAAAGTTTTTTTGCGATGTGTCCACCCGGAGTCATTACACTGACGGACACACCACAAACACACATACAACAGCGATTCCATGTCAGGGATAAAATGATGGAAAAAGGAGCTCTTAACGCTAAACGTTGTACAAAACAAGTCCAGATGGGACTTGTGATAGAAATCAAGTATTTTTCAGCCTATGTTAGGGGTATTTTAATTACCACAGAAGCACAGAAAATCTTAACTATCACCAAAACGCAGAATGAGACATTTTTTATGCAAGCGTTTTTCATGTGGAGTTCAACGCAACGCTTGACGCTGGTGCTGACTCAAAGCGAAACGTGACTTCACTATTGCTGTAACAAAGTGGATAGCAACAGTCTGCTGGCTGATTAAAATTGTGGAGAATGAAAGTTTAAGAGATTTAATGCCCATTGCAATGAATATGCAACCTATTTTGAGAATAGTTCTTTCAATTAGTCAAACTTACAATTAGACTTTGTGAAATGTTTAATGTTACTTGAATTGGTGATATTTTAGTGCATTTCTATCTTTATACTGTGGGAGGCTTTATTTGGAAAGTTTTAATAAAGCATTGTATTGTTACATAGTGTTTTGTTTTCTTTCCTAAAAGAGGAAATTAATGCATTTTGACAGGAAAATAAGTATTTATAGGGAAATGTCTACACTTTCAAAATCTGCGGTTAACCACGATTAACTACAAAAAATGATGCGATTAATCGAGATTTTAAAAATGTTATCGACTGACAGCACTATTATATAGTGTAAGTGTTAATGTTGTTAATGGAAGTTCTTATAAAGTATTAAACATGTTCATTTATATTTAACCTGTACCAATGTTAAATGGAAATGTTTTATATTTTTAGACCGCCTTGCACTGGGCTGCAAAACACGGTAAAGCGGACATGACCACGGTCTTAGCAGATGCAGGAGCCGACATCAATACAAAAGCAGTAAGGACTTCCTTTAACGTTAAAAAAAATATATGAATACATATACATCTAAACTCAATATTGAAAAATGCATTAAGTAATCAAATGTTTAATTTTGTATTTTGGTATCTCTTCCAGCATGTAAGTACACCCCACCTTCCATTCACCCTGGGTATGAAGGCTTGCTTGGGTTAATGTATCTCACGTGCGTGCCAAGTTGCCAGAAAGTCTCTGTTTTAAAACCTTCACTTCTGACATAACTCCTCGCAAAGGGTATGTGGGCGCCCAGCTGTGCAAATGAATCCAGGCGCTGTTTAAGAATGTATGTTCATAAATCAAACTCGTGTCATGTTAACAGCTTCCCTTAAACAATGTCTTCATGTATTCCAACAGCAGTTTCAGAGTAAAGCAATTTCACTGAATTACCAGCCAATTATGATTCTGTCATTAGATTTTGTTGCTGTAACCTCAGTTAATTTGTGTCCCCTGTCTTTCTGTCTCCCCCTCTCTCCTCTTTCTCTCCGTCTTTTGCTCCAACTCTCGTTCTTTTGTGTTTGGGTTTTTCGGGTTGGGATTTGTGACATGGGGCATACTAGGGGGTGAGTGTTTTGACTTTCCTTCTCCCTGTCCTTGTCTTTTTTATTTCTGTTTTGTGGTGAGATTTATCGCTTAAATTAATTAATTTTAAATTTATTTGTCATTAATTAATTTGTATTTAACTTTTTAAATTGTTCACATGTTCAGGTCATTTAACCTTCCAAAATCAAAAGAGAACAATTAGATGCTTTACATAATGAAAATGAAGCATATTTCACCAAAGTTCCATTGCTGTAATGCATCTCTCTATTTATTATTATTATTTTTACTTTTATTTTATTTTTCTCAATATGGTTATTAAATTTTTATTACTGTAATAGTTATTTTGTTATAAAATTTTTGATAACTTTTGATAGTTATAGTTTTAGTTAAAACAAATACTACCATGAGGTATAAATACAATTTAGCTTTAAATATTTAATATACATTTTTCACATTAGAGTAATGAGAATGATAGTTTTTCTTTGTCCATTATTGTAATGAGAATATAGGGGAAATGTACTTAAATACAGTGGTAGGTTCAATGGTCCAAAAAACAGACTTCATTTTTGTTATACAATATACAGTTTCTTTAAGGAGAGAAAGTGATCTCAACAGACCTCATAAAATTCCCTACCTTTATTCTTACAGGGATACACAGCTTTACACATTGCAGCACTTCACGGCCATCGGCATATAGTTGACCTTCTTGTTAATACGTATGGTAAGCTTGCTTTTCTCACAACGAAAGACTTTGGTTGAAATTGTTCTATGGAGTTATTCATTCATTCTGGTTATTCCAGATTGTCTGTTTAAAATTGCATTTGCACAGCCTTTCCATTTGGTTAACTTTATTTTATGTTGAATGTTCCTCTAACTAAACAAAGTCCACATGCTTTTAAACAAATTCTATGTGACATTATATGTGAATATTTTTATGAAGAATATTTCACTCTATCAAAGTATTTTCAAATATCTGTAATGGCATGATTATTAGTTGTCAACTTTGATCAAACACCTAATCCTAGTATTAAACTTCAGGGTATAACTCTTACAAATATATGTTTAAGGCTGCTCTGATGCTGCATTTCATTTACACAGAACCAAAGCAGCATCAGAACTGCCTTTGATACTCGATTCTGAGGTATGTCAGGGCAGGCATCATTTAGTCTGGCTTTTATGCTGCATTGTGTCTTCACACAAAATTTTAATCAGGCACAGAGCAGCCTTAAAGGAATATTCCAGGTTCATTACAAGTTAAGCTCAATATACAGCATTTGTAGCATAATATTGATTACCACAAAAATTAATTTTGAATTGCCCCTCCTTTTCTTTAAAAAAAAAAGCAAAAATCTTTTTAATGCTGCACTTTATACTCTGGGAGAGTGAAGTTAAAAAGAAACTCGCTGCTAAAATGATATCCTTGTCCATTGCGAATATTCAGTGTAGTTGTGTATGAAGCACCGCCCACACAGAGGTTACTGCCAAGCCAAGCAAGTTGGTCAACACAGCGAAATTCGCCTGTCAAAGTTCACCAAACTCTAACTCCACGCAAAATCCACGAGGGGAAATTCTTCGCCACCGGAAGTCCATTGTGCAAAATTCATTATCGTGCAGATTCCCAGATTACTTTATTTTGCCCGCGTAATTTTGCCATGTGAAGGCGCCCTAGAAACCACATACAGTAGCAACATGCTACAATTACTCACATCACCATAGTAACTACATAGCAATGCCATGGTGACCACCCACCACACGCTTCCCCCATGTTTATATGACTTTATAAAAACTTGTTTTTTGCACTATTACTCACACATTGCTATGTTATGATATCGAAACACTTTTACTCCAATGCATCATTTGAAAAATTATACATTTTCGCACTTGTATTACAGACTCACCTGCATTTACACACATAATTCAATGTGATTAACTTCAGAGGTAGCTCACCTGATAGAGGGTGATTCTCAATAGCAAGGCTGCAGCCCAGTTAGGCTGTGTCCATCCAAGACCAGTCCTTCTGAGGCTGTAGGCTGGGCTTCTCCTCAGCATGCACGCTAGAATGAGAAGCACCCAGAGTAATGTACTTTGGACTCGGAAAACTGTGGTTTGAGAACAGTCAAGCACGCAAGCTGACACTTGAGAAGAGAGTGTCATAGAAGCGACACAAGATGATGTAGTTGCTTCAGAAAATGTGCTTTTCGTTTCTCATTTTGTTTTTGGACACTATCAGTTAAATTAATGTGTTGGTTTAGGGAAAGAATGTCTGTTTTGTGTCTACCTCTTATTTCATTTTAGATCACTATTGGTTAGGTTTAGGTTAAAGTTTTAGGCGAGGGAAGTACGTTTTACTTATTAAAACCTTCATGTAATATTCAACATAAAAACCTTTATGACACCCTTTTACTTGCTTTTGGTGCCCCCGCTGGACATTTCAGTGGGAAACTGCAGCCAAAGATGTTATAAAGCACAAATTTTTTTTTACAAAATGTTGCCACGATCATGTAAATTGCTGCAATTTTGCTTTGTTCACAGGAGCAAAGGAGAATCTGAGGGACTACAGTGGTCGTTTTGCATATTATTACCTCAATATAGAGACGCAATCAAACAATCAAGACAATGAATTTTGTGAGTCAAACTGAACTCCTGTTTCTAGTTTCTAGTGTATAATTCTGTGTGGTCCACGGAATAAAGAAAGTCATACGGGTTTGGAATAATATGAGGGTGAGTGAATGATGGCAGAATTTTCATTATTGGGTGAACTATTCCTTTAACACTGCTTTGATGTTTGTTCTCCAAGCTGATGCCAATGAATGCCACAGTCTTGTCCAGGCCAGCGAGCGCAGAAACAGAAAGATTACGTCACTATTTCAGTCCATGAAGAAATGGGGATCTGCAGAAGATCTTGCGCCAGTACCAGAGGAGAGGACAGTTGCTCACCAACTCATGCTACCTGCATTCAGGCCCAGAAAGTTCTCACGGTAGACTAGGTGAACTCCAAAAGCATTCAGTTCTGCTTTAACGCCACTTAGATTATTTATCAAGCTGAACTTGTTTGTACTTTTGTACCATTTTCAGTTAGGACCAAAGGTTTGAGACTACTAGTTAAAATGCTGCCATTTTGCATTTTTTTTTATTTAATACATTTTATTACATCATATATTATCAGCATAACATATATAGTAAAAAGTTTAATTGAAAATTTGACATGAATTCCAGATTATCCTAGTATTTGGAATGTGCCACTTTTGCTTTAATGACAGCATGTACTCATGTACTACATAAGTTTGTGCAAAACCTGATGATCATGTTATCCAGAATGTGTATATATATATATATATATATATAGACAGTGGCAAGAAATTTGGTGAACCCTTTGGATTAAGCTGGTTTTCTGCATTAATTGGTCATAAAATGTGATCTCATCTTCATAAAAGTCACAAAGTATAGGCAAACACGATGGTGCTTAAGCTTACAACACACAAACAATTACAATCATTCATATCTTTATTGAAGACATAACACTTAACATTCACAGTGCTGTGGAAAATGTTAGTGAACCCTTGGATTTTATAGCTGGTTGATCCTCCTTTGGCAGCAGTAACCTCAACCAAGCATTTCTGGTAGCTGCGGATTAGACCTGCACAACGTTCAGATGGAATTTTGGACCATTTTTCTTACAGAACTGCTTCAGCGCAGCCATATTCTTAGGATCTCTAGTGTGAACGGCTCTCTTGAGGTCATTCCAGAGCATCTCTATTGGGTTAAGTTCTGGGCTCTAACTGGGCCACTCAAAATGGTGGATCTTCTTTTTTTGAAGCCATTCTGCAGTGGATTTACTTCGATGTTTAGGATCATTGTCTTGCTGCATCACTCAACTTCTACTGAGCTTCAGCTGGCACACACAGCCACCCTGACATTATCCTGTAGGATTTCTTGATAAACTTGGGAATTCATTTTTCCCAGGCCTTGAACAAGCAAAGCAGACCCAAATCACGATACTCCCTCCACCGTACTATACTGTTGGGATGATGTTTTCATGTTGGTATGCGGTGCCCTGTTAACACCATATGTAATGCTGTGTGTCCTTCCTAAACATTTCAGCCGTAGTTTCATCAGCCCACAAAACATTTTTGCATTGTGGAGTGTCAAGGTGGTCTTTGGCAAACTTCAGGCGTGCAGCTATTTTTTTGTTTGAATAAAAGCAGCGGCTTCTTTCGAACTGTCCTGCCATGGACACCATGCCTGTTTAATGTTTTCCATATAGTAGACTCATGAGCAGAGATGTTAACCAGTTCCAGTGATTCCTTCAAGTCTTCAGCTGTCACTCTAGGGTTCTTTTTTACGTCATTGAGCATTCTGTGTTGTGCCCTATGAGCCAGCTTGGCTGGACGAACACTTCTAAGGAGAGTAACCACAGTACTAAATCATCTCCATTTATAGACAGTTTGTCTAACTGTGGACAGATGAATATCTAAGCTCTTCGAGATAACTTTGTAACCCTTTCCATCTTTATATAAAGTAACAATTCTTTATCGTAGGTCTTCTGAGATCTCTTTTTGCAAGGCATGGTATACATCAGCAGATGCTTCTTGTGAATAGCAAACTCAAAATTTTTGAGTGCTTTTTATATGTCAAAGTAGCTCAAATCTTGTTTCATTAATTGGATATTAGGTTTGCCAACCCCTGACTCTAATTAGCTTTTGTTGACATCTAGGGGTTCACTTACTTTTTCCAACCTACACTGTGAAGGTTTGAATGATGTATTCAGTATGTTCAAGAACAATACAATCATTTGTGTGTTATTAGTAAAAACAGATTGTGTTTGTTCATTATTGTAACATCACATGAATAAGTAGATGTACAGGTGTTCCTAATGAAAGTGGCCGCTGAGGGTATATAAATATATATTTCACAATCCTACAATTTGCTGTTTATTTCCAGGTTAAATTAAATTTTGAATTACAGATTTTCAATGTAGTCTTAGACTTTTGGATCCCACTGTATTTAGTATGTTATGCAGTATGTTATCAAGTATTACATGTGAGAAGTGTACTGCTTATATATTATTTCTGCACTTTTCCGTAGATTATGGAGTTTAAAGTTTTACAGGTTTCATTGAACAATGAAACAAAGCATTTCAAATATCCTAAGATTCTAGTGTTTTAGCAAGGAGACAGAATTCAGTTTTACACTTGATTAGAAGCCAGACTCATCTTTAAGAGAACTCTGGAGAGTTTTTGAAGAGAGACCAAACTTTTTGAAACTAAAACCAGCTTTGGTTTGCCTTATCTTCACCTTACAAAACCTTAACTAAAGTCTGAATGGTTTACGGTTAATACGAAGGTGACTGAAATAAAACATAAATTCAAAATGGAGGATAGGTACCTTCTTAATAAATGTCGCTTGTCTTATTATGGATTATTTAGCAGTGTGTGTTATTATAAAGAAAAAAAAAAGTTTATTTTTATAATCTTTCATCAAAATATAATAGGTTTCACCACATCTGAAACAACTTTTCCTTTCTGATGACATCACCAAGGCTGTGTGGGTGGGGGAACATAATATTAACCAATAATATCATAGCTTAACATTTTACAATCCAATCAAATCACTATATAAAATCAAGTTCCCCCTTACATGATTTCCCACCGAAATATGAAAATGCATCACATTGCGGAAGTCAAATAGTGTTTGTTGCGAAAGCCATTTTTTTAGTTTACACCATTATTATTTTTCGATTTTGAGTTTTTTAATCCATTTGTATATTAAGACAAAGATGTCTTTTGCATTCCAAAGGATGATGTTGCATAAATCTGCTAATTTGTGCCTTATACTGGAGGTCTGGTGGTTTGCAGGAGTGTTAATGTGTCTTTCTTCGTATGTTTATTTTCATGTAAATTATGTTCCCTGATATAATAAATAAAAATAAACTGTACTTTCGTTAAAGTTTGCTTTTTATATTCTCATTTAATTTATTTTTGGGAATTGTTCACCCAAAATGAAAATTCAGTCGTCACTTTCTCACCCTCGTGTTGTTCCAAACCTGTAGGACTTTCTTTGTGGAACACTTTTGCAGAATTTTTTGCAGAATTTCTAGGCTGCTTTTTTACATACAATAATAGTGAATGGGGACCAAAAATGACAATAAATACCATAAAAGTGCCACAAAATCTTCCAGGTCTTCTAAAGCCATATTATAGATTCATGGACCATTGTTTTCATACTTCTTTGGTGCTTATTTCTTTGTCATTTTAGAGATCAACAGCTCCAGCCCCTATTTACTTTCATTGTATGGAAAAGAGCAGCATGGATATTCTGCAAAACATTTCCTTTTGTGTTCAACAGATAAAAGGAAATCATAATGGTTTGAGGCAACATGAGGGTGAGCTGTTATGTGAACTATTCCTTTCAACATGATGCATGTCGGCTGTTTTCAGTATGGATTGTTAGCTGATTTTCCTCTAATTGCTCGGAGCTTGTTCTTTTTTTTCTCCATAAAGTTTAAATATTTGAAGTCTTGAGCAAACCTAAAGCTCTAGACTCCCACCTTTCCTCTGGGCACTTTCAATAATCTACCGTGCCGCTTCTTTCATCACCCTCATGGATCAGTTTAACAAGATTACACCCTATCAGATCTTCCACCAGTCACTATCCACTGGCTCACACCTTCCCAGCAACACCGGAGAAAAGTTCTTTTCTCCTATCCTTCTTTGATTCCAATCAGCCTTTTGGCTTTGAGTTCTCCAGATGGAGTAAATATGGGCCCTAGCTGCCCTCCGCAAGGTCCTGAGCCCTTAATTCCATTTTAGTGGCAAAAGGGCAGCACTTACTTTGGGGTTTGGGGTATCACAGGAGTCAGAAGCAAGACAGGCAAGTGGTTTTGTCCCTCGTTTCTGAAGGGCTTGGGGGTGTTTGAAGGATAAGAGTAGCTTGCTGTAATAGATACTTATCTGACTTGCCCCACAGCCCTCAAACGGTCCTTCTCTGAAGAGATTAGGACCCAGGGAGGGCACATTAGCTCTAATCCCATGCTTTGAGGGCTCTGCCCCACCCCACGCCCCACTTATTCTCACCCCTTTCTGTTGCAGGGGGATACCTTGTTTTTGGCCCATGTGTAAGGGGAGCCTGTGGCTACACAGGAGGGGGGTCAGAGGGTGTGTGTGGTGAAAAGCATGGAAAGGCCTCTACTGCTGTGTAACTGATTCCTGGTTCTCTGAAGAGATTAGGCACTACATTGTTGGTTTGGATGCTCATTTCCATCTGAGGGCCGATCCCCCTGCCGTTCAGGGCTGCCATTGTGCTGGGGAGGGGGAACTGAAACCAGCAGCTCAAGGCCTCCTGCTTCCTTGTAGTCTTTGTTTTACAAATGCCTGAAATGTAGATGTCATGTCACAGATGCCTTACAATCTCACCAGGTATTGATTGTGAGGCCCTGTTAGGAGAAAATAGCCACATAATGAGTACATTTGTTAACCAGCTCAATGCAAGTCTTGATTTCATGAATTTGTGTGTACGTCATTTTAAATCTATCTATCTATCTATCCATCTATCTATCTATCTGTCTGTCTGTATCATCTGTCTTTCTAGCTGACTGTCTCGCTGCCTGTCTTGCTGCCAGTTTGCCTGGCTGTTCTTGAGAATAGGGAAGATATTAAGAACCATGTTGTACTTCCACTGCTCTTTTATTCTTTTCAACTTTCCTGTCTATAATACGAGCAGTCAAACATCAGGAATCTGGCTCCCCTGAGTACACATTACACTGTATCTTCAACCATACATTCCATATAAACCCCCACTAAAACACCATGTGGATGGGCCCCAAGCTACACAACAAATTCTAACCACCACGCTGCCTGTCACAGGCTAACGAACGCCACCTGTCACTCACCCCATGCAGGGGCTGTCAATCACATCACACCCAAGAGAGAAAGAGGAGGAGGCGGGACCGGGCCAGACCCCTAACAAAAGCATCATCCCATTGGTGAGTACTTGCAATGCCAGCTCTCTGTAAAGAGGAGTGATAGAGTGGGACTGATAACACAACTGACAAAAGATAGATGGGTAACGGAGGGGGGATTGATAGAGGGGAGGTGAGAAAGACTGATATCATTCACGTTCAGCTAACTTCCCTCTGTTTCGGGGTTGTGGCCTTGGCATAGCTCATTAGCCCACAAAATGAGTGTTTTGAAGACAAAAACAACAGCATTGTTTTGAGAGGGCAAGATTCCTATCATACTTTTTAAAATGGGACATACTCTATATTCATTATAAATGGCCTATATACAAGTCTTCTCAATGTGTATTGTTTTGTGTGCTTTTAAATAGTTTAAGAGCAGTTTAGACCTCAATTTTGATATTTAAATGTATTTATTTCTCATTCGTTTGTAAATGTGAAAATGTGCTATATATATATACATTAAAAAGCTATTTCTACCTGACCTGAAAAAATACTTTTGTTGTTGTAACCTAACATTGTCTTGTTCATTCAGCCATATTAATGTTTCAAGTGCACTTTAAAAAGTGGTAACATGCAATTGTTATGTCAAGGAGCTATATTTCTACCTGATCTTACCCTTGAAATTAGTTTTGTAGATGTAACCTGATGTATTCAAGTTGATTCAGTGATCTTTAATAATATTTTTGACTTAAATTAAACCCGTTACCATATGAAGCACATTTAAGTTAACGTTTTTTCAGTGTACATTTGTACATTCAAATTTAACACGGACTTACGTTTAATAACAGTGTTTAATTTAATGTACTTTTACCAAACCAGCTTCTTGACATGTACCTCTCTTTACCTAAAGAGTTAAAAACAAGAACTAGCCTACTTCCAGAAAGAAAAACTAACATATAGAAGGTGTGAAACGCTCTCTGTTGATTCCCTTCAAGCTTTTGTTAGCAGATCTTATTCACACCTGACTATTGGTCATTCTAATGACATGACCAGCCTTTTGTCTGCACAGTGGTATGTGATGAGCACTAAATGAAGTCACACCTCTGCCCATTGTCATTATCAACTCATTAGGACACACATACAGCAGTCAATGGATGATCCTCCACTCCGTCAACCATTCAATTTCCATTTTGGGTAAAAAAGCAGATATTTTCGTTTTCTGTAATCAGACCAATGTGTTTATGTCTTGACTTGCTTAGTATAATAATTCCTCCCCACAAAACTGATGTTTTTTTGTTTTTTTTATCCTGAAAGTCATATATACTAAATAGATTAATACATGCCTAGACAAGTTGCTTGATTACAAATGTTCTTCTATTGCTTTCAGAAAGCATTCTGAGAAAAGTGGATCTAACTTTTCAAAATTAACTTTGTTGGTGTAAACTAATGTAGCCATATTAAATAATAGTTTGACTTTAGAGTTTGTTGACAAGACATTTATATAGTTAAACATCCTTAAAACAAGATAGCTTTATCTGAAAAGTTGCCATTAAATACTGTATCATAAAATGTATCTTGATAGCATTGTCAAAAAATTAACTTTTACATTTATGGGGCAATATTGTCCCCTGGATTTGATTTTCTGTTTTTTTTTTTATTTATTTATTTATTTATTTATTTTTTACCTTTGAGGGCATATTTTTTAACCATTTTCAACTTTAACTGTGTCTCATCCTTTTATGTCAAATACTTCAATTTTATCTATTAATTAATACAAATTCTCAAGATTGAGTATTTATTACCTCTTACCCTTTGAATTAAACCAGCATTAATTAATATTATGTGTATAACTAGGACTATAATAGAATATTTAGAACTATATCAGATGTTACAAATAAAGAACAGAAGAATTAATTACGAGGTCACTTTTTGCCCCTTATTTGGAATTTTTATGGCATTTTTTATTTATTTATTTATTTATTTCATTTTGGTGGCATTTTTTGCCAGAAACACTTTAATATCTGATTGATAGGGTGTTTTGTCTTATCTTTTCAATAGGCATTTTTTGTTACTTGTTCAAAAAATAAATCTCACTAAATGGACTATTTTATTTTTATATTTTCTAACACTTTCCAGCCACTTTTGCAGTACTTTAATCCAACAGGCAAGTTGTATCCTATACCATTTTTATGTGCATACTTTTAATGTTTGTTTTTTTCTATAAAAGGAAAGTAATATTTACATCTGTATGTGCAGGCACCACCATCATCAAAACAGTGGTTCCATATAAAATTGCTTTTATTACATTTAAAATGATTTACTTTTATTTACAAAAGGCGACCTATAAACATTTTCTGACATTTAACCATAGAAAATGTTTAATTGTGCTTCATGTGGTAACATCTAAATTAACTGGTTTTATTCAAGTCAAAAATATGATTTAATATGACTGAATCAATCTGACCACATTAGGCTTTAAGGTTCAGATCAGGCAGAATTCCCTCCTTAATGTAACAACTGCCTGTATTCGTGTTTTTTTAAACTGTAATGTTATGGAGGAATAAAACTGGCCTTGAAAGATTCTTTATACCTGAGAAGTGTCTTGTAACACTAAGTCCTTCCTCTGATCATGTCTTTGTTGATTTGTATTTATTAATCTGGTTGATCTGTAATGGTTAACCAGTACAAACCACAAGGATCTTGAAATGAACTCTAGCAGAGTGAAACCAATTTGAATTCCAATTTGCTCTCTAGAGAAATCTCTACACATGTTAATCTTGAGTCACGGTTTCAGTGCGCAGAAGAACTCATCTGTCTTATCTGAAGACTACTATCTCACATGTTTCTCCTCTGCAAATGACACATCCCCTGAGCAAACGGTCTTAACCTGACCTGTCAGAACAAGAGTACACCTGTATTGTGTGCAAGTAAAGAGGAAGGAGAGGAGAAAGCAGAGTTTGAGAGGAACACAATTATCACAGGCCTGAGCTGCTTATCTCCAGAGATGCAGCAAAAGCTTTGCTCTTTGCTCTCCGTTTTGACCATTGTGCTAGTTGAGTAAATTTGCTCGTGGCCCAAGGGGATCTGAGCCCCACCCTGCTTCCAAAATCTCTCTTGTCTCTCTGTATCTGTCTGCCTGTCAGCCCTTGCTCTGTCTCACATGTCCACACAACATCACACTAAAGGACACACAATCTTAATAAACATTTCTAAATGAAAAGTGGCTAACTTTTGAGAATGACAAAGAGTACTTCAATACTTAAAAACTTAAATATTTGACAATATGTTAAAACTGATTTTATGATCTGAAATCATTCCTAAATATTGATATGTCATATTAACATTTTAAATGAACTCAATGAAAGTGTAAGGGAACAATGCATGCCACCACACAGTTAAATTCAACCTAGGATGTTATTTACTAGATAACATTAAAGAGCAAGTTTAAAAAAAAAAAAAGTATTTCCAATGTCAGAGACCCTACACCCCCTGCTATTGGGTTGTTTGCTGTGCTTTTCTTTCCAGGGCATTGGTATGTATGTTTAGGAATTCTAATCTTATCTGAGTATCTCCCTACATTAACATCTGTTATGCTGCAATTACCATATACATTAGTCGACACCTGTCTCACTTAAACCTATTTAATTACACCAATTGTACTGGTTTGTTGTGGGCAAAAACAAAGTCATCCCCTTTTCAAAGAGGTTTGATGTCACATTAAAGCCAAATAATTCATAGTTCAGTTTGACCTGAAAAAAAGAGAAAAAAACTAAATGCAGTGCGCAAAAACGAAATATTCCGAAATAGATGATCGCACTTAGACTATGCCTAGTTTTTGTTATTAAAACAAACATGCAACATTTAAAAGACCTCTGAAAATACATCGTGTTTTTAAGGCAAAAAAAAAAAAAAAAAAGAGATGAATAGCCTAATTACGGACAGATTAGACTGCGGATTTTATATTTTACTTCAACATAAAGAGAAAGGTGGAATATTTAATATTTCTTTGATGCAAAAATGGGCCAAATTCTCAAATATCCATTTTAGTAAATTCGGTAGCACTTTAAAATAACATTAATAATTACTTAAACTGGTACGTTCAAAGATAGATAAATATAAACAATTTCACGACATGCCTAACTTAAACTGTTTTGTTTTTATTATTTAATATAATTTAAAAATGACATCATGCAAAAATGTTTGCTAATGTTTAGTGTAAGTAAATCAAACTTGCAGCCCATGTTTATTAGGATTCATATACAATAGATTTTTTTTGTTTTTTTTTTTGCTTGTATTAAATCAAATCTATTGCGAAAATAACCCAGCTAAAGTTTTAAAACTAGTGTTAATTAGTTAAAATCACAATAAGGCGTTTTTTTTAACCTTTTCAAACCCCTCAGACACACACATTACACCATGTTGCTAATCAAATTCTGATAATCGCTCGTCATGTCGTGTCTTGTATCGGTTTGCTCAGACAAAAAGATGAAACAGTCTCAGCAAGATGGAAAGAAGTTTATTCTAAGACGCTAATGTGCGACATTTGTAGGTGTCTTGATGGCTTTTACCGGTAGGCTATCGGAGTTTTCCAGGTTGAGCTTTTAGCAATTTATTATAAAACGTTACCTCTAAAAATCTAAGTAAAATAGCCTACATTAATCAAATAAAAATTAATAATATATGTAAAAATATAATACATTAATATAAATCAATCTAAAACAGTATAATAAAACTGGAATATTTAAATCACCCTATTAAATAGTATTTTTTTTTTTTTTAAATCATTAAAGAATATTGTTTTGATGTACCAACATCAAAACATTAATTCCATTTAAGAGCATCTCCAGAAAGCGTGAATTTCAAATGGAGCCCTACTATTTTCCACTCTTCAGATCGGATAAGACTGAGATAAGCATCATGAGTTTAAAGACTTTTAGGGGCCGTTAAGAGGAACAACAGACATTCTCCTTTGAAGGGATTTAGTCCCAGTGAAGGCCAAGAGCTTTGGAGCTCAGCTGTCAATCAACGGGTCTGACACCGCCCACTGGTGGGGATCCGCCTATATAGACAGCCAGTGAACCCGAGGGATTGACATTCAAACACTAGAGCTCAGGGACTAAGGATGCCTGCTTCACCAACAGGGTTTGGAAACTTCATGGACAGAAACATCAACATGCCCGCTGGATATCAATTATTGGGCTGCCCACCTGGAATGCACCAGCCTCCTCCACATCTGCTGGGCATGGCTGGGGTGCCCTTACCTTTTTCAGGAATACCAGGGTACAGCTTCATCCCTTACCCTCATCCGGGACACATGGCACACATTGTAAGTATTCAGCATCATAAAGCCTATGATATCTCGTGTTAAATATACAGTATGCATTACAATGAAATACAAATAGCCTTGGTGAAATATTGTGTTCTCTAGCTCTTCAAAGTATATTTTTAATCATTAAAGCCTATTCAATATAGTATATAGGCCTATATTTTTACATAGGTGTATAGTGACAAAAACAAGATAAATGTTGTTCATATTCTCAACTCGAGTCCTTTGCTTATTTTCAGAGCAACTCCTATGACCTCAAGGTTGCATCACCTTATCATCAAGCTCTTCTCGGTCGCGGAGGACCCTATTACACACCCTATCGCCCCATACCTGCTGATGACCCCAGCCGGGTCACCAAGGTGGCCACCAGAGAGAGCACCAGCGCTTTGAAGGCCTGGCTCAGCGAGCACCTCAAAAACCCATATCCAACCAAAGGCGAGAAGATCATGCTTGCCATCGTCACGAAGATGAGCCTCACGCAGGTCTCGACGTGGTTCGCCAACGCCCGGCGCCGCCTTAAGAAGGAGAACCGAGTCAGCTGGGCCTCCAAAGGAAAGTCTGATGAGGAGGATGATGAAGAAGATGGTGAGAGCGAAGAGGAAGAGTCCTTGCGGAAAGGCTGCACGGAGGATGAAGATGAGATTGATCCTCAAACAATCGATGAGGAGGATGTAGAGGTGTCAAAGTCCGTGGAGGAGCGTTTAGCAGAAGGACTTGAAAAGTCAGAAACGTCGGAAAAGTCCGAGTCACCGTGTGAAACTAAAAGAGAGGTGTGTAAGCAAAACTCAGATGTGCAAAAACCCAAAATCTGGTCACTTGCGGAAACCGCGACCTCAGATACCAAACCCAACGAGTTTAAACATCTTCAAAGCCAGACTCCAGACTTTGGGAAATGGTGGGCTGGATGGCCTTCAAGGGACACATACTCGCCTATAAACCTCTCCACACATGACCTTTTCAAACAAAGTCAATGAAACTGTTAATCCAAGACATTATAGAGTCAATTTTGCACTTTGAAACCTTCGAATCATTGGGAACTTGTTGTGGAAGTTTGCATTCAAGATTGAATCCAATGCCTGGTTTAAGAACCAAAGCAGTATTGTGTAAATATTGTTCATTTATTTTGTTTAAATTATAAATGCATTTACTTGATGTGCTGACCTATTTTTGCTAAAATAAAACGTAAAAAACGTAACTTGTTTTGGGCATGGTCAATGTCAATGATTTAGAAATGTTTAAGACGCTAAATTGCAAAAGATTCACATTCTCCGTATAACGATTTAAAGAGACAGTGTTCCTTAAATTCGTGTTTCTACTTTCGACTTAGCGATACTGTTCCATTGGCAAATAAAACGATATTGTTGCAGAAGGTCCAAAAATCACAAGGCTGAGGGAAAGCAAAGCTTTTGTAAAATGGCGGCAAAAGCAATATGAAAAAGTAACCAATAGTAATAGTGACATTAATTATCAATAACCGAGAAAATATTCTTCTGCCGAGCAATAGAACATTTTAGCTAAGCCGTACTTTGTTTACTGTTGTCGGTTGTCCAAGCAACACGTCACCTTGGCGCGAAAACTTTTTCAAACGCGGCTAGTCCAATCGGATTTTCAGAGTCGACAAAATGCAAGGCTTTTATAAAACGCTGGAAAAATCAATGTGGCTTTTAATAATACCAGAAATAGACTAAATAATTATCTGCCAAGTAATAAAATTAGAGTTCATTAGATTAACCGTAGTTATTTACGGTTGCAAGAAAACGTAGCGAATTGGCGCGGTCACAGATATCGGCTATTTTACAACGAACTCGAACGCCATTCATCCAATCAGAATTCAAATTTGGAACTATCCGATTTACAGTCGAAGATGTATCCACGATCACCGTTTAGAATAACTCGTAAACAGTTGAAAACGTAAATAGATGATAATTGTCATTCAAGATGAATTCGCAGATTTATGAGGCAGATCAAGGCGCGTTCAAAGCGTCCTAAATCCAGCCTTGAAGCGAAACCTTCAAGGCTGGATTTAGGCTTCATCTAGGTCTGATCTGTTAAAAACAAAGCAGTGCGGATTAAGGACATTAATTGTTCCGTTTTAAAGGGTGATAATTAAGATTATTCTCCTGTTTAGTCACAACTTGACTGACTAAAAAGTGCCTCAGGGGCTTCTACGTTAGCCCTCATCTAGCACTCAAAAATAGGTGAAATGGGATCAAACCTGAACAAAGTGACTTTTGTGAAAATAAATGAGTTATGACAAAAATGAGTCAGGTGCAAAACATGTGTATATATATATATATATATATATATATATATATATATATATATATATATATATAATAAACTGGAAGTAATAAAACTTGTAATTTAAAATGAAAATTCAAAATGTACATCCTGTTAAAATCAGATCAATTCAATCGATCAACCTATCATGCAGTTTTGAATGCGCAAATATTAGATTTAAATAGTTGCTACTGTATTTATTTTAACGGAACAGATTTCAAGTCCAAAAATTTGAATTAAATGTAAAAATTATATATATTATAATGCAGTAAATATTTCACCAACATTATTATTATTATTATTTTATTTGCATCTAGTCGTTAAGAAAAAAATAGTGCGAGAATTGATGGATCAAACCAAACTACTAAATAAAATACCAAGTAAACTGAACTATCAAGTGGTGGGGCAACAGAAATCTGGCATCCTTTGGTTTCTTTTTTAAATCTCTCTGACACAAACACAGCAATTGGATTAGGCCCTAATGACAATATTCTGTTTTTGTGGCCTCCCCTCTGCAGAAAGAATGATAAAAGGAAAACTCTCCTTGCCAATCACTGAGGTCTTCATGTAAATTCAAAGGCCTGTGGCCTGTTAATCCAAGGATAATGAGAAAACCCCTAGGTACAAAAAAGGATCCCCTCCCACCCACCCCCAAGCACATATTCACATCTAACACACACTGGGCACAACAATCTCCACCATGCCCCCTTTCCAGTGGCCCAAATGATGTGTAATCCTAGTCTAAACATGACAGGCCAAAGACTGTGATAGTGAGATAAGGATTGAGGTGTTGAACAATAGTGTGAGATACAAAGCCTAAATCGGCCGTCAATGTGTCCCAAAATAATCTCCAGCTCCAAGCATATGGTCAGTGCAGCTTTATTTATAATTCAACAAGCTACTTTTTTAATTTGTTTAAATACAGCAATATTACATGAGCAGAATTGTCTGACTACTCATGTCAAAAATGCATGCATCAAAACAGCAAAACACATTTTGCATTTTGTAAAGAAGAAAATGTTAGTGGAGTTATACTACAGAAAACTGTAATTTGTAATGGTTATTGTGAGCAAATGTGAGACTGAATATTTAATTAATGTATTCAGGTAAACCCTCTATCTGCCTCCACTTTGTCCTCTCCTATATATTAGTCCACATACATCTATTTTAAAAATAGCAACAGCAACCTCCTGTGGACAGTTGGAGTATCAAGTCAAGTCATTTTTATTTGTACAACACATATCTTTTCAAAGCAGCTTTACAGAAAATCATGCTTTAGCAGAAAATGAAACTGTAATATCTATAAAGTCTTAGAGTCATCATTGTGTAGTTTGATTAAATATGATCGTAAATTGTGTATAAAAATAAATAATTAAATAATAATTGTATTTAGAACCTCAGCAAGCAAGCCAAAGGTGACTGTGGCAAGGAACACAAAACTCCCTAAGATGTTGGTTAATGGAGAAAAATAACCTTGGGAGAAACCAGGCTCACGGTGGGGGCCAGTTCCCCTCTGGTTAAACAGCATGAATATGATACCAATATTAGTTATTTGTGTGCAGTGCAAGTCATGGTTTAAAATTTGTAAACTAAGTAAGTGATAAGGGCCAGAGTTTAAACAAAGATGCTGTATGAACTTTAAGATTAATGACTAATGTCTTTGAAGTCCATCCTGGATTAGCTGCAGAAGTTCACATAGATACATTGTCCTTTGTTAGTTGGCCGATGAAGGCTTTTGTTGGCAATTAATTGATAGTCCATGTATTCCATTTCAAGAGTGTTGTCATCAATAGACAAAGGTGATGCAGGTAGAGATCAATGAGGTGCATCGCAGTTCAACCGGCAGGTCATTGTGGTGAGGTTCGGTGGGGTCCATCCTATATCCAAGGTTCGGGCAGTTGCATATGAAGTATCCGATGTCTTACAGCTGGAGTTTGCATCAGTTCATCCTCTAAAGTCCATCATAAAAGACTGAAGTTATGTCTGGCTAGTGCCGGCTGTAGTTTGTCGTCATCACTCAGCGACACTTAGCAGTGGAGTCCGACACCAAGCATGTCACGGCTTCGGTGAGTTTGCCGGTTTATTCTGTTGTTTTGTTTTTCTCTCTCCCTCATGTCTCACAGATGGAGCCGGCACGCATGATCAGTGTTTCCATGGGAACATTGATTGTTCCCGGGTAGATGCTGATCATGCCACTGATTAACGTGCTAGCTACACTTGTTCCGCTCTGACTGCACTCCCTACTTAATCCTTGTGTGCCCTCACTGCCTTCGCTAGATTATTGTTTGTGCTGTCAAGCGGCTAACCTTGCTTTCTTTGTCTAGTTGGTGCTGTCTTGTGTATATGTTGGTTGCCTGTCTCTGCCCGCATGTTGGGAAGTGTGGTTACCTTCCAGTTTGCTGTACACCTGTCCTCGCTGCCCACGGATATGAATCCCGAGATTGAGACGGAAACAAATAGAATAATATTAGTGTAGATGCCATTCAATTTATTGGAGATTCATAGATTATGAGAAATGTTTCTGGTTCCGGTAGACCTAACTAAAGCAGCCTAATTTTGAGTTGATGGATAAATTAGGTGACTGCCTGGATAAATTAACAAGTCTTTAGTCTAGACTTAAACGGAGTGAGTGTGTCTGCATCCCGAACAGTGTTAGTGTTAAACTATTCCATAGTTTAGGAGCCAAATATGAAAAGGATCTACCTCCCTGTGGATTTTGATATTCTTGTAATTATTAACAAGCCAGAATTTTGTGATCGTAATGGACGTGACGGAATATAGCGTGTCAGAATGTCACTTAAGTTCTGTGGAGCTAGACCATTCAAAGCTTTGTATTTAGTTAACAGAAATTTAAAATGAATAAGAAATTTAACAGGTAGCCAAGGTAATGACAATAAAATGGGGCTAATATGATCATATTTCTTGGTTCTAGTCAGCACTCTGGCAGCTGAATTTTGAACCAATTGAAGTTTATTTATTGAACTTGCAGTACATCCTCCCAGTAATGCATTACAATAATCTAGTCTTGAGGTCACGAACACATGAATTACTTTTTCGGCACCAGCAACAGAGAGCATGTGTCATAACTTAGCAATATTTCTGAGTTGGAAGAATGCTGTTCTATAAACACTGGAAATCTGATTTTCAAAAGACAGATTGGTATCAAATATACCACCCAAGTTCTTCGCTGTAGAAGACGATGCAGTACATCCATCGAGAGTCAATTTATATTTTAGTGGCTTATTTTTAGAGGTTTTGGTCCAATAATTAGTACCTCTGTTTTGTCGGAATTGAGTAAAAGGAAATTTCTGGCCATCCAATCTTTTATTTCATTGATACACTCAATTGTAAAATTTCATTGGGTTTAGAAGAAATATAAAGTTGGGTATCGTTGGCATAACAATGGAAACTTATTCCTGATAATATCTCCCAGGGGAAGCATGTATAAGGAGAAAAGCAGAGGCCCTAAAACGAATCCCTGTGGCACTCCATACTTAACTTTTGTTTGAATTGACAATTCCTCGTTTACACAGACAAAGTGGTAGCGGTCTGCTAAACAGGACCTAAACCATGCTAATACAAGTCCAAAAATGCCAACATAACTCTCCAGCCTATTCAAGAGAATGTCGTGATCTATGATGTCGAAGGCAGCACTAAGATCTAAAAGCACTAGAAGTGAAATGCAGCCGTGATCAGATGATAATAGCAAGCCATTTGTAACTCTGATAAGTGCAGTCTCTTTACTGTGATGGGGCCTAAATCCTGACTGAAATTATTCATATATACTCTATTTCTCTGTAGAAATGAATATAGTTGGGAGGACACTACCTTTTCTAGTATTTTCGACATAAATGGGAGATTTGAAATCGGTCTATAATTAGCTAATTCTCCAGGATCAAGCTGTGGCTTCTTAATAAGCGGTTAAATAACTGCCATTTTAAAAGTTTCTTGGGACATGTCCTAAGGATAGCGAGGAGTTAATAATATTAAGAAGAGGTTCTGAGATGATGGAGAATATCTCTTTAAAAGAGCTTAGTTGGTTTTGGATCTAACATACACGTTGTGACTTTTGATTTCGATAAGTTTTATAAGTTTTGTTAGCTCCTCGTGACCTACGACAGCGAAGGATTTAAGTTGCTCGTGAGGAAAATTATGAGACACTGTTTTCTGAGGTGCTGTGACTGTTGATTGCATAATTCTAATTTGATTTCTGATGATTTCTATTTTATCAGTATAAAAATTCATGAAGTCATTACTATTTTGCTGTGACAGAATATCTGGTTCAGTCGATGCTTTATTCCTAACCAATTTAGCCACAGTACTGAATAAACACCTAGGAATGTTGTGGTTATTTTCTATGAGTTTGCTAAAATATGCTGACCTGGCAGCTTTTAGTGCCTGTCATTAGCTACAGAGGCTATCCTTCCATGCACTGCGAAATACCTCTAATTTTGTATTCTTCCACTTGCGCTCCATTTTCCAAGCTGCTCTCTTGAGAGCATGAGTGTGATCATTGTACCATGGTGTGGGGGGCACAAAATCAAGAGTTCTGGAGAAGACTGTATTTATATTTTCTGTAATAACATCAAGTTCTTCTAGACTTTTTGGCTTACTGAGTATGTGAGACAATTCTGGAAGATTTGTAGTGAAGCTATCTTTAGTGGTCAAAAGAATAGCTCCTGAATGATAGGGTGGCGCAGGTTGAGTGACATTAGCAGATCGCAGCAAACAAGTATCTCACAATTCCTCCTCTTCTATAGGCAAGAGTGATTCATATTAAAGGTGCACTCAGTCACTTTTGTCTTTGTGTCATCTTGGACATACACTGACACCTAGCAGCTTGGAAGCAGCATAATTTAAAATCAATAGTTTTCAGTTTCAGATGCCATTGTAGAAATTTAGTATTCACAGTCAGCCATGATTACTTTAATCAATGAGTGAAAGTGTCAAATAACAGGATGGTTACTAAGATTAAGCGAGTAGTATTCGGCTGGTCATGTGATTCTAACATGGCAGCCCCCATGTGCGGACCCACTCCATGTAGAATAAAACAGCTTTTATAAGATTACTGATATGACTAGTCTTCATTGTAATGTGAGTGGTCATGATTTCCAACATATATTGCAAAATAACAATTCATGTTTTTAGGAGTTAAACTTTTTTAATTAGGAAAAAATTACTGAGTGCACCTTTAAATCCAGTTTCACACCATCACAACTGTCTGTCGTTTCTCTATGGACCTTTCACACCTCATAAGTGAATAAGTGAATTATTCAGAGGTGATTATTTACAGACAGATGCATGGGGACATTTTTACACAACTAATTTAATCTGCAAAAAGTTTAGCTTTACAGAAGTCTGTAATGTATCACTAGAAAACACAAGTGCTCTCGTTAATGTAATATTTAATGTACAATGGAAATTTTTACAGAACATAACAAAATACATAACAGCAGCTTTACCACATAACAAGTACAAAATACACACAAACACTCATGTTAAATTAAGCAATATTGTTTTTTTTTACCACATTCATCTATTTTTATTATTCAAAGTGTTCAAACCTAAATTCAATGTACTGTATTATACATAAGCAAACAGGGGAGAGCGGGGCACAAACTAAAACATTTTGGTTTTCTTAAGTTTGTGTAAATGTACCTGGGGTTCGATGTATTTTTCTTTTTTCACATTAATTTCACACGCGTCTATTACACATATGTGGTCTTGTTTCATGAATACAGCGTATACTTTTTTCGCAATCTACCTTGATAAAAGAAAGTCCATAGGTGGGGCACGTTGTAACAACACCATATAACAGCTTAAAAACCCCATCTAACAACTGTATCTGATCTAATTAAAAAGCCTAGAAGATAAACTAAATTTTCATGTCAAAAAAAGCCATTTATTTACTTTGTCACATATAATATAGCAATCATTTTGACACTTGACAATAAATACATAAAGCCACAGCACTGACCGAAATAATGCATGGACCGAAGACAAACACACACACACACACACACACACACACACACACACACACACACACACACACACACACACACACACACACACACACACACGCATTAAGGGAAATGAATTAAATTTCATATCTGATTGCATGGAATTGTATATAGTTTTTTGGAATTGGGGCACATTGTATGCAGTTACAACGTGCGCAACTGGGATTTAAACCTGGCTGGTCACTTCTGTTGCCTATCTGAGTATTAAAAGACTATGTAAGATGCTAGCTAAAAGATTGGAGATTAAAATGATACAAAGTTTGCCTCATTTTAAATAAACAGTAAAAACAGAGATGAAAATTTATTTTCATGTGAATTTTTACCTTTTCTACTTTAAAATGTACTATTGGTGATATCTTCCAAAGTTTTTTCTATTTTTACGCAATTTTTTTTTATCTACACAGTACTGATATGGCAACAAGTAAACAAATGAAGTTTTGTCTTACCAGCATGTGTGGAAACGTTTAAACCACGTGTGTTACAACTAGCCCCGTGTTAGTTTGTGCCCCACGCTCCCCCCACTTGAGTTTTGGAGCTCTGCCTGCAGCTATATCCTTCTCAAAAGAAGGCGTTTTTAAGTTAGTTTTGGTAGTTCATAACAGCTCGCCAACATGCACTTTCAAGAAAACTGCTAATCTCCTTTGTACTGCTATTAGTCCACCTCATCGGTAGGTGTGACTTTGAGGCTGACAGCTCAATTCAGTTAATGTGAGCATGGAGGCTATGCTAGCTGAACAACCCCTTAAATGCCATTACAATTCATCCCTTTTTCCATTTTTGTTGTTGTTTCAGAACTGTTTTGATTGCTTTTTATTTTTAACTTGTATTTATTGTGTTTCTAGATTGTGAGGTCACAGCATCATTTCGTAACAATTAAGGGATGCTAGTGGAACTGCAACGGCAAACGCTTTCAGCCATAGTGTCATTCACATACAGTTCATGTTTGCGAACACAAAGCTCATGCAAAGGTGCTACAGATTCAGCCACCAACATAACACTTTTAAGACTCCAAAACAAAGTAATGGTAATGTGAAAATTGTGACATGCTAGTTTATTCTACGGTACTTTAGGCACGTTTAGAGTATTGCAGTGATTTATAACGTAATGCTCTATTTGTTGAGGATTGTGTCATGCTGGGAGAACAGATTTCTGTGCTAGTAAAAGAATGAGTTCCCTGAAGATGGATGGGTTTCAGAACTTGGACTGATAGAATGTTTGCCATCTTCTTGTACTACAACATTTCCATTTTCAGTCACGTTACTTGGCGAGGGGCTCACAGGTTCACTGATGTCTACGTCCTCCTGAGGTTGTCGAATAAATGGCCGGTCCTGTCTCTCCGTAACATCTCGATTATCCCCATGCTTAATTATTTCTTTACCATGTTTGGCCTGCTTGGGGGTATAAAAAGAAAATAACTTTTATTAATTTCCACATTTGGGAATGCCTATTTTATTTTCTAGTTTTACGGTAATAAATTTAAGGATTTTTGTGTTATGTTGCATGTGACTGGATGGTGAACTTACCGTATTGCTTCTCATTTTACCTAGAATGTAGAAAAAAAACAGCAATTGTTGATACATGCTTCTTGAAAATCCTTTAATTTTAGAATATCAAAGTAGAGCCTATTGTGATGTACAGTCAAGTAGTACACACAGCAACATTACAACACTTACGTTTTCTAATGAAAATCATTAATGCAGATGCGACGATTAACACCAGGAATACTAGAACTACCCCAAAAATGGCAGTTCTGTAAGAGCGTGTAGCCATCACTGAAATGTAAAAAAAAAAAAAACATGCAACAAACTGAGAAGATATTTTGACATTTCCAATGTCATGGTACTGATAAGCAAAACATTACTATTAACAGTATTGAGAGATTCTCACAAAACCTGTCAAGAAAGTTTCCTGGCCCTTTTATACTCCAAAATCAAAAGAAACATATAAAAAATTATATTTTGCATTCAGAAAATGAACCTTATTTTAGGGCCATTAAAGGAATAGTTCACCCCCCCCAAAATAAAAACAATTCTCATAATTTACTCTTCCTCATGCCTTCCCAGATGTGTATGACTTTCTTTCTTCTGCAGAACACAAAAGATTTTTAGAAGAATATCTCAACTCTGTAGGTCCATACAATGCAAGAACGTTGAAGCTCCAAAAGCACATAAAGGCAGCATAAAAGTAATCCATAAGACTCCAGTGGTTTAACATATGTCTTTTGAGGCAATCTAACCGGTTTTAGATGAGAACAGACCAAAATATAAACATTTTTTCACTATAAATATTGATATCTGCAGTCTCCTTGGAGATCATAATTTCAAGCTCTATTACACTTTCTAGCGCCATCTAGCGCTCTGCTCACCATCTATGCGTCAAGCACTAGGAAGTGTAACCATGCTTGAAATCATGATTGTGCCTAGAGAATGCAATGGCAAGATGTACAGTGAAAAAGAAGTTACATTTTGTTCTGTTGTCACCCAAAAATGATTAGATCGCTTCAGAAGACATGCATAAATCCACTGGAGTATTGTGGATTACTTTTATGTGCTTTTGTTTTGAATAATTCATGGTATTGAGATAAATTTAGCAATAAAGGAACTAGAACTCACCCACACAACTCTCAAGTTTCACTCCTGTATTCTTAACACCCACAATAGTCTATTATGTGCTGACAAAACTATGCAGAAAACAATTTCTGCTCAAGACATTTAGTTCTTTTGACCAAGGGTGTGGTCAGCACATGTGCACGTTGATATTTAACAGCTTCCATCAGAGTCAAACACAAGCCCAAATACAACACTGTATGTTGGAAATATGCAAGTGACTTTTTGAAACAACAAGCCTAAAATTTATTATAATAAGCAGAGAAGGCAACATTGTTTCTCAAAATAGTTTTGAGCATATTTTTGCAAGATATAAAAGGGCTGTTCATTACTCACCCTTATGCCTTCTAATATGTGTATGACTTTCTTTCTTCTGCAGAACACAAACAAAGATTTTTAGAAGAATATCTCAGCTCTTTAGATCCATGCAATGCAAGCGAATGGTGATCAGACCTTTGTAGCTCCAAAACTCGCATAATGAAACGTAGAAGTAATCCATAAGACTCCAGTGGTTAAATCCATATATTCAGAAGAGATATGATAGGTGTGGGTGAGAAACAGATCAATATTTAAGTCCTTTTTTTACTCTAAATCTCTACTTTCACTTTTACATCTAAAAATAACATGTGGTGCCTGTTTAGTTTCACTTAAATATTGATCTGTTTCTCACCCACACTTAACCATTTCGCTTCTGAACATATGGATTTAACCACTGGAGTCATATGGATTACTTTTATGTTTCCTTTATGTGATTTTTGGACCTTCAAAGTTTTGGTCACCATTGACTTGCATTGTATTGACCTACAGAGATGAGAGATTCTTTTAAAAATCTGGGATTACATGAGGGTTTCATTTTTGGGTGAGCTATACCTTTAAGAAATGTCACTGTTGTAGACACTAATTGCTAAACTTTCCACACTAATCGAAACAATGAAATCTACTATTCAGACTCAGCAGTGCAATACTGCAAATACTGTATGACCAACTGCTTGTTCTATTCCTCATTTCTAAGTTGCTTTGGATAAAAGCATTTGCTAAATTAATAAATGTAAATGTACAATCTACTCACCACAGGTCCTGTCTGATGTTAAACTGCCAGGAGTGCCTTCAACATATCCTGTGTCACATCTAGAGGCAGGAACAAAGAAGAATTTAAATCAATAGTAACCACAAAAAAAAAAAAAATAAAAAAAAATAAAATAAAATAAAATAAAAATAATATATATATATATATATATGTATCATGCTGATCAAAACATCATACAAAAACCAGACCTGTTTGAAATGTCATTATTTTTACAATTTTGTTTGGTGATGCTAGTGTCAGATTACACAATTTATCTTTAAAATTGAACCGGATGATAGGTGTATACCACTTTAACAATGCATGACATTAATACTAATTTACACAAAATGTAAGTGAATCAGAAAGCTGTCACATACGTTTTCCATTCATAGCAGTTGTCAGCTGAATGATGGGAGGAAAATGTTCCAATTTTACATGCTGCACACGAAGTATCACTTATTGATGTACCTGAGAAGATACAAGGAGCAAAGATTACATTTTGTTCAACGTAAATGACTTCACATTAAATAAGCCACAAATGTTGATTGCAAATTGAATCACTCACTTCGCCAAACATTATTACATTCTTGGGTCTTTAGCGACCCAGCACATATATCTATCACAGATGGATCTACAAAATGCCCAGATAGTATCAAGTTTTCAAAACATTTTCAAGACAATTAGAAAATAATAGAATAGAATATATTTTGATGTTTTTCATATATCAAAGAGATAATGCAAAAAATCTAGAACAGGATTCATTACTTTCACATTGAAATATCATGAGACATAATTGGATGTCAAACACATATTGAGCTACACATAACAAATAATCTATATATAAGATACACATATGAATTTTCTCAGGCACTTTGAGTCTAAATAGATGCATAACGTACATCATTTCAGTAGTACACCCAGATGAAAAAAGTCATATCATACTGTTCATGTGTTACACTTGCTATAGTTTACATCCACATTGCTTCTTCGTCAAATAGCAATCTCAAATGTAAATCAAGTCAATCACTGAAACATCAGCACAACATTGAGTAAAAAATAGCATGTATAATATGTATATTTACACGCATATGGAATACTGATAATTCACCGTTGTTGCACAGAAAATCAACATGTTATTGTAGTCATCTGTATGAATATAGTACTCATTTGTCTTGTAATGACCAAGAAATATACAGTATATCCTGTGAGAGTAAACTTATATAGCTATGAATTAATCATACAAATATGATTTATGGAAAGACAAAAAAGAAAAATGACATTATCTATGGTCTTTAATGACCCTATACACTTTTGGTAATGAAGCAGTTATACTAATATATATATATATATATATATATATATAAAAATTTATACTTTTTTTTTGGTCACCCTATTTATAAGCGATAGATTGAGGAATACTAAAGGGCATATCTCCAAAAAATGGATGAGTTACAGCGGGTGGAATGAGGTCCCTGGTTACTAAAGACCTGAGGTATGCATTAAAGAGTTAATACTCTTTTATAAAATGTAATCAATAGGGGTGTGACGAGATCTCGTGGAGGTCGCATTTGTCTGCCGCATACGTCATCGAGGCTGTCTCGTTTAAGACACCAAAACAAAACAAATGACGTATGCTGCCGACAAATGCGACCTCCGGAGGACGCAGCCTTCCAAACGAGACACAGCCAATATGTAAGCACTGTAAGAAAATAGTGCCGTACACCGCGGCTAAGACAAGCACTATGCAAAGACACCTACAGAACCACCGCAGCTCTCAACTAAAATCAACCAGGTCTGAAGAGACTCTTTTACAGTGCTTGCATATTGTTCTGTCTTTTACTGCATATCATAATTCATCCTCAAAAAATAGAACTGAAGTGACATTCATTACAAGATGATTAGTTAAAACATTTCAAAATACACCTGCATTGTTTTGCATTTTGTGACTTTCAGTCGAATAAAATACTATTTTTCCAGTCATATACACTACCAGTCAAAAGTTTTGAAACACTTGACTGAAATGTTTCTCATGATCTTAAAAATCTTTTGATCTGAAGGCGTATGCTTAAATGTTTGAAATTAGTTTTGTACACAAAAACTGAAAAAGTTTTTGAAATTGATGACTTGGACCAAATAATAAAGAAAAGCAGCCAATAAGTGCCCAACATAGATGGGAACTCCTTCAATACTGTTTAAAAAGCATCCCAGGGTGATACCTCAAGAAGTTGGTTGAGAAAATGTCAAGAGTACATGTCTGCAAATTCTAGGCAAAGGGTGACTACTTTGAAGATGCTAAAATATAACACAGTTTTGATTTATTTAGGATTTTGTTTAGTCACAACATAATTCCCATAGTTCCATTTATGTTATTCCATAGATTTAATGACTTAACTATTATTCTAAAATGTGAAAAAAAATTATAATAAAGAATAAGTGTTTCAAAACTTTTGACCGGTAGGGTATATCGTGTTTAAATACGATATACCGTGTTTGGGTTTACGTCTCGTTCTCGTAAACCCAGTATCGTCTCGTCTTGTGAGCTAAGTGTATTGTCACACCCCTAGTAATCAAATTGGTATCTTTATCGTTACAATCATCAGAACAAAACAGAAAAGCATCTCATAATTATTAATTTATTTTTATCATTTAGTTTTTTTCCTGTGTTAGAGTTTTACCTGCCAAATAATTTAGTTCTTCAGGACCATTTTCCACTACTTCTGAACCTTAGAATTAAACTGGTTGTTCTTTGCTACCATGCCTTCAAGACTTCTATGCATTTGTGGGGTTTGAGCCTACAACATTTGAATGTTTATAAAATGCTAAATAACATCTTAAATTATAGTCTAAGGGATGTGACATAATATCAGACTGTCTGTCAAGAGTGCAAATTTAGTGTAAAGTTTTGCACAGAATTAACACAAATCACCGGTTGAATATATACATAAAAACGTACTTTTACACTAGACAGCATGTATACAAACCATTTTTGACAATTATCTGTCCTGGACTGCAAACTGTGTGTTTCCTACAAGTGCTGCAGTCATCCTCTGCTGAACAGTAGTACCCATGTTTGCACTGGCATTTGCTTAGTTCGGTCTTACTGGGAATACTTTGTGGCAGAAAGTGTAAATCTATATTAAAAAGAGCAAGAGTAAAGAATGAGAGACATTGAAGACATGTAGAATGCTTTAGCATTACCTGAAAAACCCTTCAAATACTTTTAAAAAGAATTGAATTGATGTATTTTTTCTTTCAGTGTTAAAATACTTTCTCTTATCCCAAATTAATATTCAGAAACAACTATAAGTATTATGTTCATAGATTGATCCCCTCAAATAGTGTAAACACTGTAGCGCAATCAAAATATTGCTTAGTTTTTTTAACATCCCCAACAGCCAGACACAGCAACATTGGCTCAAGTTTAGGACTATCTGTATGCTGGACCAATTCTTTATTGCAATTTCATTTTGTGTCACTAGTGGTGTAGAAATTACACGTCACCTTTAAAGCTATGTATAAATGTCCAAAATCTTAAAGGAATAGTTCACCCAAAAATGAATGATCATTTACTAACCCTAATGCCATCCCAGATGTGTATGACTTTCTTTCTTTTGCAGAACACAAACAAAGATTGTTTTGAAGAATATATCAGCTCTGTAGGTTCATACAGTGCAAAGTGAATGGTGACCAAAACTTTGAAGCTCCAAAAAGCATATAAAGGCAGTATAAAAGTAATCCATAAGACTCCAGTGGTTTAATCCATGTCTTCTGCAGAAATCTTATCGGTTTTGGGTGAAAACAGAACAAAATGTAACTACATTTTCACTGTACATCTTGCCATTGCAGTTTTTAGGCACAATCATGATTTCATGCTCAATTACACTCTCTAGAGCTTGACACATGCACAGAGTGCTAGATGGTGCTAGGAAGTGTAATCAAGCTTGAAATCAAGATTGCCAAGGAGACTGCTGATGTCCAGATTTATTGTGGGAAAAGAAGTTGTATTTTGGTCTGTTCTCACCCAAAACTAATTGGATCGCTTCAAAAGACATGGATTAAACCACTGGAGTCGTATGTATTACTTTTATGCTGCCTTTATGTGCTTTTTGGAGCTTAAAAGTTTTGGTCACCATACACTTGCATTATTAGACCCACAGAGCTGAAAAATTCTTCTAAAAATCTTTATGTTCTGCAGAAGAAAGTCACACACATCTGGGATGGCATTAGGGTTAGTAAATGATCATTCATTTTTGGGTAAAATTTTCTTTATAATTATTTATAAAGAAATTTCTATTTCTTTAAATTAAAAATATAAGTATTCATCCAATTACCTAAAAATGGCCAGATACCACAGTCTAACTTTTATATAGTAAAAGGCGTTTTCTAATAGTCAAGTTTAGTTTAACATTTGTACACTTACTGGGGTCACAGCTTGGTTGACGTTCACATTTGGTCTCGTGTGTATAGCCGCTCTGATACTCTCCGACTTGACAATCCTGACAGCGGGGGTCTTCACAATTATCATCCAGCATCATCCTCTTACCTATAGCACACTCACTGTAACTATTCGCTCACAATATACTAAGAATTGTTTTTTTATATGACAAAGATGTAACTTAATATGGTAGCACAAATAAGGTCATATAAAAGTAAAATGTAAAGCAGTATATTCACTTGCCAAAGTAAGGTTCAGGCAATTGCAGCACTCAAATTTAAAATATGATTGAAGTAACTAAGCAGACTACTCTTTAGTATATTATTCTGCTTCTTAGAAAACAAGTAGGCTATATGGTGATACTTCCCCTAGGGCTAGGCAATGCAAATATAAATCACAATACTGAATTACACTCTGTCAAACAGATCTCCATACACTGCGTGCACAATTGTTAGGCTAACTGTATTCCTCAGGATTAATTTTATTGTTGAACAAACACAATGCTCTCAGTCAATCCAAAATGTTACTGAACCTCAAACCTGAATGTTTAACAAAGGAAAAGTGAGTTTTGTCTTTCTCAGGGGAGTCTCAAGTGTGCACAATTATTAGGCAACTAAATTACAAAGAAAATTCCCAACTCAATTGTTTATTCTCAATTTTTAGAGTAAGAGCAACAAATAAGTAACACAAAATTACAATTAAATAACATTTTTGGCCTTTCAAAAATATTCAGTGACCAATATAGCCACACTTCTTTTCAATAACTGCCATGAGCCTTCCAACCACTGAGTCTGTCAGTTTCTTGATCTGTTCACGATCAACTTTCGCTGAAGCAGCAACCACAGCCTCCCAAATGCTGCTCAACGAGGTGTATTGTCTTCCCTCACTGTAAATCTCACGTTTGAGAAGGGCCCACAAGTTCTCAGTAGGATTTAAGTCAGGTGAGGAAGTGAGCCATGTCATTATTTGGGCATCTTTGAGGCCCCTGTTGGCTAGCCAAGCAGTCGAGTACTTGGATGCATGTGATGGAGCATTGTCCTGCATAAAGATCATGGCCTTCTTGAATACTGAGGACTTCTTCCTGTACCACTGCTTGAAGAAAGTACTTTCCAGAAACTGGCAGTAGGTTTGGGAGTTGAGTTTCAGTCCATCTTCAACTCAAAAAGGTCCAACTACCTCATCCTTAATGACAGCAGCCAATATCAGTACCCCTCCTCCACCTTGCTGGTGCTTTACTCAAAGTGGTGCCCTGTGTCTATTAGCGATCCAGCCACGGGCCCATCCATCTGGTCCATCAAGAGTCACTCTCATTTCATCTGTCTTCATGTATTTCTTTGCCCAATCTTGACGCTTCAACTTGTGAATCTTCAGTGGTGGTCGTGTTTCCGCCTTCTTGGCCTTGGCCATGTCTCTAAGCACTTGACACCTTGTACTTCTGGACACTTCAGGTAGGTTGCAGTTCTGGAATATGGTGGCACTGGAAGATAATGGGTATCTGGTATCTTCACGTTTAATTATTCTCAAGTCTTTTGCGGTTAATTTGCGCCTTCTCCATGCGTTTTTTACGCCCCAGTTGACCATTCGCAACAAAACGTTTGATTGTCCGGTGGTCACGCCTCAATAGTTTAGCTATTTCAAGAGTGTTGCATCTGTCTGAAAGGCATTTTTTTTTACTTTTCAGTGTCAGATAAATCTCTTTTTTGGCCCATTTTACCTGAGGTAATGAAGCTGCCTAATAATTATGCACACCTTGATATAAGATGTTAGTCACTTTCGCCACACCCTCCCTCATTACACAAATATATATCACCTGAAAATGATTGAATCCAATAAGCAATATTAATAATTTGCATGGAAATAATGATAAGATCAGAATACTTACTTGCCTAATAATTGTGCATGCAGTGTATGTCTAAACCACACATACCTGGCCCACACATCTTGCAGCATTTATCTCCCTTCATATAATGTGTTTCATCTTCACAGGATAACACAGGGTAAAACAGCATGATCTGTGAGTTGTAAATGCAAAAGGAATGTTATGAAGAACTTCAATAAAAGCTGACAGATATTCTGTTTTTTCAGAGTGGACACACTATTAACTCTCATGTTCTGTTGAGAGTATGTACACTTTACATATAAAAATCATAATTGTAATTTTTAGCTTTTTTCTTCAATTTTGTATTTTATTCTCAGACTCAGTTAAAACCGTAAAAAAACATATAATTTGACTACAAAGCAGGCATGCACTTTCCAGAGTCTTTCTTTTTGTTTTCAACTTAATCCTAGCAGCACTAGCATTTAAAAAAAATCTATAAAAAAATCTGGCAGAGTGCAATGCTATATGCAACAATCACAGATTGGTAGCATGTGGAAATACACTGCATTTATTCATGTTTCGTGCCTGTATTAGACCTTAAAAATAGAACTGGTGCAACATTTTCATATGGGACATTTGAAAGATGTTAACGAGATAAAATGTTGTTAATAATCAGTTCTCATATACAGGTGCATCTCAATAAATTAGAATGTCATGGAAAAGTTCATTTATTTCAGTAATTCAACTCAAATTGTGAAACTCGTGTATTAAATAAATTCAATGCACACAGACTGAAGTAGTTTAAGTCTTTGGTTCTTTTAACTGTGATGATTTTGGCTCACATTTAACAAAAACCCACCAATTCACTATCTCAAAAAATTAGAATATTTTGATATGCCAATCAGCTAATCAACTCAAAACACCTGCAAAGGTTTCCTGAGCCTTCAAAATGGTCTCTCAGTTTGGTTCACTAGGCTACACAATCATGGGGAAGACTGCTGATCTGACAGTTGTCCAGAAGACAATCATTGATCACAAGGAGGGTAAGCCACAAACATTCATTGCCAAAGAAGCTGGCTGTTCACAGAGTGCTGTATCCAAGCATGTTAACAGAAAGTTGAGGGGAAGGAAAAAGTGTTGAAGAAAAAGATGCACAACCAACCGAGAGAACCGCAGCCTTATGATTGTCCAGCAAAATCGATTCAAGAATTTGGGTAAACTTCACAAGGAATGGACTGAGGCTGGGATCAAGGCATCAAGAGCCACCACACACAGACCTGTCAAGGAATTTGGCTACAGTTGTCGTATTCCTCTTGTTAAGCCACTCCTGAACCACAGACAACGTCAGAGGCATCTTACCTGGGCTAAGGAGAAGAAGAACTGGACTGTTGCCCAGTGGTCCAAAGTCCTCTTTTCAGATGAGAGCAAGTTTTGTATTTCATTTAGAAACCAAGGTCCTAGAGTCTGGAGGAAGGGTGGAGAAGCTCATAGCCCAAGTTGCTTGAAGTCCAGTGTTAAGTTTCCACAGTCTGTGATGATTTGGGGTGCAATGTCATCTGCTGGTGTTGGTCCATTGTGTTTTTTGAAAACCAAAGTCACTGCACCCGTTTACCAAGAAATTTTGGAGCACTTCATGCTTCCTTCTGCTGACCAGCTTTTTAAAGATGCTGATTTCATTTTCCAGCAGGATTTGGCACCTGCCCACACTGCCAAAAGCACCAAAAGTTGGTTAAATGACCATGGTGTTGGTGTGCTTGACTGGCCAGCAAACTCACCAGACCTGAACCCCATAGAGAATCTATGGGGTATTGTCAAGAGGAAAATGAGAAACAAGAGACCAAAAAATGCAGATGAGCTGAAGGCCACTGTCAAAGAAACCTGGGCTTCCATAACACCACAGCAGTGCCACAAACTGATCACCTCCATGCCACGCCGAATTGAGGCAGTAATTAAAGCAAAAGGAGCCCCTACCAAGTATTGAGTACATATACAGTAAATGAACATACTTTCCAGAAGGCCAACAATTCACTAAAAATGTTTTTTTTATTGGTCTTATGATGTATTCTAATTTTTTGAGATAGTGAATTGGTGGGTTTTTGTTAAATGTGAGCCAAAATCATCACAATTAAAAGAACCAAAGACTTAAACTACTTCAGTCTGTGTGCATTGAATTTATTTAATACATGAGTTTCACAATTTGAGTTGAATTACTGAAATAAATGAACTTTTCCACGACATTCTAATTTATTGAGATGCACCTGTATATAATTAAAGAGCCCTCTGTTTCAATGTTTTTGAACTTTTTAAATAGACTTGGGGTCCCTGATACCCCCAAACAAACCATAACATAAGGGTATATAAAACTGAAACGGCATGCAAAAGACAAATGGAAAGTCCCTTAGTTTCCCACACATCATGACTGTTTTTAAGGACTTGCCACAAAAACTTTGCCTAAATTCATGCTTCAAATCATTATTTTACAATAACCAATGCAAATGTTTCTGTATGTCACTAGATATTCAGACACATCTTTATAACTGCAGTAAAGTTGTTTTAATATTGGAAATTCATTAGACATCCGATCCTTTCTTTAACATTAATTGGTATGTAATTGCAAAATAATGGTGGTACATGCTGTCTCATTCAGATAACACGGTAAATCATAATAGCAAAAGTAATTATGTTATTCGATAAATGTAATTGTTTTAAGCATTAAAAGTGAAAAAAAAAAAAAAAAAGCAAAACAGCGATCCCAACAAGGGCAATCCAAGTTAGGGAGTGTCTCAAAAGTGCAAAACGCACAAATATCATCTCAATAGATTTTTACTCTCACTTCTTGGATTAGCAGGGCAAATGGGAAATGGTCACATGTCAGTTTGACCACAGAACGCACATTATTCCATGACTACATAAACTTGTGTAATGTTTATGTTGGTAAACAAATTAAGTTCAATTTAGATTTTTAATTTTCTTATGATTTATATCCCCATTATAACTATTTAATGTAAACTGAATGCTTTAATGAAATAAATCTATTTAACTTCCTGGCTTTTTTACCTAAAGATCTCACATCACCTGCAATGCATTCACACACATCTGACACACATCTTACACGACTTTGATTTTAGAAATATTATTTTGTGTATTTTTTATGAATGTTTGAAATGTTCAAATCTACTGTATATAACTTCTTGTTCATGTGACCTAGTGATGTCAGACCATATGTAATGCATTCACAAACACTATACTCACAAACACCTATATCACATCTTACACGACTTGGATTTTGGTTTAAAATGTGTATTTTTTATTAATTTTAATTTCTGAAATATTTAAAAACAATCAACCTCCTTTGACACAGGCCAGACTTCAACTTATGTTATCAGCATGCCTACATTAATGAATCATGGTAAAGCACTTGCACTAGCCACTAGGTCACATCTCAGCTGCTATTTAATAAGTAGCAATCAACAATTTTAATAAGTTTACATAACTTGTAGTTTGGATGACATCTGACTTGAACCCATGCTCTTGCCTACACCATGCTCTATCCCTTGAGCTACAGGACTTACTCCAAATGACCTGGAAGGCTTACATGACATCTGGATTACTAACTCCAAGGATAGTTTACCCACAACTAAAACATCTGTCATTAATACCACTGTATGCTCATGTGAAACCCTTAATACTGTTCTTGTTCCATATTATACAAATGTTACTTACATGCAAGTTATTTATCTGAATATCCAAGCAGATGTTTTCCATACAATGAAAGCAGATGCTGGTGGGTGTCATGCTCCAAACAGGAAGCAAAAGATTAATAATCAGTTGTCCTTATAACTTGTGCTAAAGTCACTAAAGTCATATAATACATATAGTATATACATTTGAGTGAGGAACTGATAAAAATGTAGGTTGTAATTAATTGAAAACCCAATGAAAACAAGTTTCCCTACGTTTAAAACGGTCTCATTCACATGAGTATCAATTGTTCCCTTTCGATTACAGTCTCTCAACATTGCATCGCTGACAATCTAGTTGAAGTCCTTTGTACAATAACAGCAATTCTAAAATTGGCAATGGTATTTGAGCCCAACCCCTTTAGGCGGGCAGTTGGCCTATATAAGCGTGTGCAAAACCACCATTTCCTCAGAATTCTTCTCCTTCAAGACAGCGAGTTCACCTCTCATCTTGAGAAGCATTCTCATCTCTGCTTCGCCGTCAAGAAACACTCCACTCCACCTCAGACGCAAGCAAGACAACTCGTCGACTTGACAGCACAGCGCCTTCAGTGAGACGACTGACCTACTCCCCTGCAGTGTTCCAGTGGAGACATTTGTATCCTTTGTTATTGCTATGATATACTGTGTACAGTATATATACATTTGTATATCTAAAAGAGTCCCTTGTGTGTAGCGCTTCTTTGTTAAGACGTCGTTCCACAAGTGTTTTCTATGTGAGAGACACATGCCACTATCAGACAGGCGTGAGATATGCATATGCTGCCTGTGCCACACTCATGCTGAAGCGGCCGTCATGGAGACAGGCTGCCCTTCCTGTAAGTTCATGAGTCTCAGGACGCTCCGCTCTAGAACTGCCACCTGCCTCCCCCACCTGCCTCCTCTGTGACTCCCGAGGGACCACACAAGCAAGGAGGCACAGCGAGGCCGCGAGGTTGAGCTGGAAGACTTCGAGGAGGATCTTGCACTGACGCAAACCTAGCAAACCCCTTGGTCTCCCGACGCAGCATCCTCACCCCTGCAGTACGCCCATGAGGATCTCCGGCCCTCTGTCGGAGCGCATGGTCTCATTACATTTGGCAGATCTTATGATGGGGACAATGCCATGTCCATTGCAGCATCTATGGGTGAGTGGTCAGGCCCGATGGAAGACATCTGGTGAGCAGCGTCCCATCACACTTCACTACTGACGTGACGTCACACCCCACAGTGGAGCCTCGCCCGAGGCATAGACACTTGAGGAAGGATATGTATAGGAAGTCACAATGTTGAGAGGCCATAATTGAAAGGGAATGTCTCGATTGCGCATGTAACCTTGGTTCCCTGAGATGAAAGGAACGAGACATTGCATAGGCTGGCCGCACTACTGACCCAGAGCTTCGGGGTGCGAGCGTTGCACTCCTTGTCCCTCAGTCTAAAAATTCTGAGGAAATTGTGGATTTGCACCCACTTATACAAGCCAACTGCTGAAACACCATTGCCAATTTTAGAATTACCGTTATTGTACAAAGGGCTTCAACTAAGTCGTTGAGAGAGGAATTTCCCAGAGCCTCAGCGACATAATGTCTCGATCCCTTCATCTCAGGGAACCGAGGTTACATGATGAAATTACATCATGACGGTGCCGCGGAAGGCCGCCTCGGTGTGGAGCGCTTCTATTGTTTTGTGGTTTTTGTTTGTTTGTCCTGTGTTTAGTAATCTTTTTTCAGTCAGTTTTACCAGAGGTGAACTGCTGAACATTCGACAGCATACGCCAGTCAATATTTTCCTGGATTTTGAATATTCGGACGTTTTGTTTGACATTCTAGTCGGAGGCGTGGCTGTGTTGTTTAAACGCGCTAGGAGACGCAGGCGAGGGAGACGAGCAGGCGTGCTGGTCAGGCTCCGTTGGCGTGGCTTTCGAACAATGCTGCCAAGCATTCATCTAGCAAATCTCCGCTCTCTCCCTAACAAAACAGACGAACTACATCTCCTCACCCGCACAAACAAGGACTTTTCAAACTCTGCTGCCTTGTGCTTCACAGAAACCTGGCTGAGTGAAGCCATTCCGGACAGTGCATTACATCTGCCGGGCTTTCAGCTGTTCAGAGCGGATCGCATCGCAGAGTTAACGGGGAAAACGAGAGGCGGTGGAACATGCTTTTACATCAGTGAAAGTTGGTGTACAGATGTAACAACGTTAAAAAGGATGTGCTGTCCTAATTTGGAAGCGCTCTTTAGTAACTGTAAGCCTTTCTACTCGCCGCGGGAGTTTTCCTCGTTTATTCTGGTGAGTGTGTATATCGCGCCAAACACGTGTTTGAACACAGCGCTGCAACAGCTGACTGATCAAATCACAGACACAGAACAACAATACCCGGACTCAGTTATTATCATGTTCGGGGATTTTAACAAAGCAAAACCTTACACGTGAACTGCCCAAATACAAACAGCACATTACTGCCCAACCAGAGACAGAAATATACTGGATCATTGCTACACCACAATAAAGGATGCATATCGCTCTGTCCCTAGAGCAGCTTTGGGACTATCTGATCACTGTCTGGTTCATCTTCTTCCAACCTACAGACAGAAATTAAAATCTGCTAAACCTGTATTAAGGACTGTAAAGAGATGGACCAATGAAGCAGAGCTGGAACTACAAGCTTGCTTTGACTGCACTGAGTGGAGTGTTTTTGAGGCTGCAGACACCAATTTGGACGAGCTCACAGATACCGTTACATCATATATCAGTTTTTGTGTGGATATGTGCATTCCTACTAGGACTTATTTAACATTTAACAACAACAAACCATGGTTTACAGCGGAACTCAGGCAGCTTCGTCAGGCCAAAGAGGATGCTTACAGAGTTGGGGATAAAGTCTTGTACAATCAGGCCAGGAACACACTGAATAAGGGAATCAGAGTGGCTAAAAGAAGATACTCTGAGAAGCTGAAAAACAAGTTTTCAGCTAACGACCCTGCATCAGTGTGGAGTGGCATGAAGCAACTACAAATTACAGGACTCCTGCCCCCAACCCTGTGGTGGACCAACAACTTGCTGACGACCTGAATGTGTTCTACTGTAGATTTAAAAGGCCCAATCTCACACCCCACACCCACTCTGACCTTCACTTCACACAAACACCAACACCTCCTGCAACCTCCCTCCTCCCCCCTCCTGCTACTCAACCTGCACTTAAGATCTTTGAAGATGATGTGAGCTGCGTCTTTCGACAACAAAGGATAAGGAAAGCACAGGGCCCAGATGGTGTTTCACCTGCATGTCTTAGATCCTGTGCTAACCAGCTGGCCCCCATCTTCACACAGATCTTCAATAGATCACTGGAGCAGTGTGAAGTCCCATGCTCCTTCAAACGTTCCACTATCATCCCCATCCCAAAGAAACCAAAAATCACAGGACTTAATGACTACAGACCTGTCGCCCTGACGTCTGTGGTCATGAAATCATTTGAGAGACTGGTGTTGGCCCACCTGAAGAACATCACTGGACCCTTTCTAGATCCCCTTCAATTTGCTTATCGATCAAACAGGTCTGTGGATGATGCAGTCAACATGGGATTGCATCATATCCTGCAACATCTGGACAGACCAGGGACCTATGCAAGGATCCTTTTTGTGGACTTCAGTTCACCATCATCCCAGCTATACTCCAGAATAAATTACACCAACTCTCTGTTCCCATGTCTATCTGTCAGTGGATTACCAGCTTTCTGACGGACAGGCAGCAGCTTGTGAGACAGGGGAAACTCACTTTCAGCACCTGTACAATCAGCACTGGTGTCCCCCAGGGATGTGTGCTCTCCCCACTACCCTTCTCCCTCTACACCAATGACTGCATCGCCAAGGAACCCTCTGTCAAGCTCCTGAAGTTTGCAGACGACACCACTGTCATCGGCCTCATCCGAGATGACGATGAGTCTGCATACAGAAGGGAGGTTAAACAGCTGGCTGTCTGGTACAGTCAAAACAACCTTGAGCTGAACACGCTCAAAGCGGTGGAGATGATTGTGGACTTTAGGAGGAACACCACAACACTGACCCCCCTCATCATTCTAAACAGCACTGTGGCAGCAGTGGAGTCATTCAGGTTCCTGGGCACTACCATCTCACAGGACCTGAAGTGGGAGACCCACATTGACTCCATTGTGAAAAAGGCCCAGCAGAGGTTGTACTTCCTTCGCCAGCTGAGGAAATTCAACCTGCCACAGGCACTGCTGATACAGTTCTACTCAGCAGTCATTGAGTCGGTCCTCTGCACTTCAATAACTGTCTGGTTTGGTTCAGCTACGAAATCAGACATCAGAAGAATACAAAGTACAGTTCAGACTGCTGAGAGGATAATTGGTTTCCCCCTGCCCCCCCTTCAAGAACTATACACTTCCAGAGTGAGGAAAAAGGCTGGAAAAATCATTCTGGACCCCACTCACCCTTCCCACTACCTTTTTGAACTGTTGCTTTCTGGCCGACACTTCAGAGCTCTGAGCACCAGAACCGTCAGGCACAGGAACAGTTTTTTCCCTCAGGCTATCCATCTCATGAACAGTTAAATTGCCCCATTGAGCAATAACTATGTGCAATACACAGTTTAGTCTTTCTTATATTTATCCAACACATCCAACCTCTTCTGCCATTTCATTCCTCTGGGAAAAAAAAACAAAAACATTTGCACTGTACATAACAGATTTGTATTTACACTGAACATAACAGATTGTATTAGATTTGCACTACCCATGTGTATGTGTGTATGTATGTATGTATGTGTGTGTCTGTACGTATGTGTATAATTATTTTTTATTTTTTATTATTATCTATGTCTTGATGCTGTTTTTGTATTGTTTTTGTATGGTTGTACACTGGAAGCTCCTGTCACCAAGACAAATTCCTTGTATGTATAAGCATACTTGGCAATAAAGCTCATTCTGTTTCTGTTTCTGTGACCAAGACAATTTCCTTTCCTTCTTTCCTATGGCGTTTGAGTGCACTGCAATTACAGCTGTAACAATTCAACTGTTAGGACTTTATATCAGTGTGTAAGTACATAGGTAAGTAATGAGTTATTCGAGGTAAAAACATGTTAAATCCAAGTCATTTAAGATGTGTGTCAGGAGTGTGTGAATGCATTACAGGTGGTCTGACATCACTAGGTCACATGACCAGGAAGTTATATGGATTTGAAAATGTTAAAAATTCATACAAATAAAAAATAATAATATTTCCAAAATCCAAGTCATGTATGATGTGTTATAGGTGTTTGTTAATATATAACAGGTGGTGTGACATCATCAGGTCACATGACCAGGAAGTTATATGAATTTGAAAATGTCAACAATCCATAGAAAATACACTAAATCATATTTCCAAAATCCAAGTCGTGTAAGACGTGTCAGGTGTGTGTGAATGCATCACAGGTGGTCTGACATCACTAGGTCACATGACCAGGAAGCTATATGGATTTGAAAATTATAGGCGTTATCAGGTCACATGACCAGGACGGTATATGGATTTGAAAATTTCAAAAATTAAATAAAAACAACTTTACCGCAGAGTCTTACTATATTCCTAAAAGAAAAGCCTACGAGGTAACAAAATCGAAAGTAAAGCCAGCTTAAATATATGTGAGTCATTCTTTCAATACCCTATAAAAAACAAAACCGCTCTAATCGACTGCACGTTAACAATATATCAAAATATTTTCCAATGTTTATTCACAATGTTACAATGTAACTGACACAATTCCATGAACATTTACATTCATGAGCAGTCACACGCATTAAAATAACACAGGCGAGGACAACAATCACTTACCACAAGACAAAGGGTGAAAACTCTCCACCTCATTATGGCAATATCTGTCGAAACGGATCTTTAGTTCCTTACAAACAGATTATACACCTAACAGGCTGTTGCAGCTCTTAAACTAAATACAAAGACGTGAAAAGGGGCTTTCTTCCTCCAGGCACGCCCACACTGACATGTGACCATTTCCCATATGCCCTGCTAATCCAAGAAGTGATAGTAAAAATGTGAGATGTTTTTTATATTAAAACCACTGCAGTCCTGTAATACCACGCATAAAACAACCCTACTACTTCATAGATATGAACGAAGTTTACATAGAAATAAGGAGCTGTTCACACCAAACGCGTCCTTGTTAGACAGCGCAAAAAAAAAAAAAAAAAAAAAAAAAGTAGAGGAAGAAGAAGAATAGAACGCAGGTTTCTCAAGACGCGTTTTTTTTTAAAAAAAGTTTAACTTTAACTGCGTCTAAAAACTCAGCGCTCCAGCTCGAGGCGTTGAAAAATCAGCGAGACGCGTCGCAACGGTCAAAGACAGCCGTCTAGCGCGTGTTTACACAGTAAACAAATAGAAAAACAGCGAGGATTGACACATTCAGAATCAGAATCAGCTTTATTGCCAAGTATGCTTACACATACAAGGAATTTGTCTTGGTGACAGGAGCTTATAGTACACAACAATACAAAAACAATACAAAAACAGCAGCAAGACATAGATAATATTAAAAATTAAAAAATAAAACTAATTATACACATACGTACAGACACAAACATACAAACATACACACATACACATGGGTAGTGCAAATCTAATACAATCTGTTATGTACAGTGCAAATGTTTTTTATTTTTTTATTTTTATTTTCAGAGGAATGAAATGGCAGAAGAGGTTGGATGTGTTGGATAAATATAAGAAAGACTAAACTGTGTATTGCACATAGTTCTTGCTCAATGGGGCAATTAACTGTTCATGAGATGGATAGCCTGAGGGAAAAAACTGTTCCTGTGCCTGACGGTTCTGGTGCTCAGAGCTCTGAAGCGTCGGCCAGAAGGCAACAGTTCGAAAAGGTAGTGGGAAGGGTGAGTGGGGTCCAGAGTGATTTTTCCAGCCTTTTTCCTCACTCTGGAAGTGTATAGTTCTTGAAGGGGGGGCAGGGGGAAATCAATTATCCTCTCAGCAGTCTGAACTGTCCTTTGTAGTCTTCTGATGTCTGATTTCGTAGCTGAACCAAACCAGACAGTTATTGAAGTGCAGAGGACAGACTCAGTGACTACTGAGTAAAACTGTATCAGCAGTGCCTGTGGCAGGTTGAATTTCCTCAGCTGGCGAAGGAAGTACAACCTCTGCTGGGCCTTTTTCACAATGGAGTCAATGTGGGTCTCCCACTTCAGGTCCTGTGAGATGGTAGTGCCCAGGAACCTGAATGACTCCACTGCTGCCACAGTGCTGTTTAGAATGGTGAGGGGGGTCAGTGTTGGGGTGTTTCTCCTAAAGTCCACAATCATCTCCACTGTTTTGGGTGTGTTCAGCTCAAGGTTGTTTTGACTGCACCAGACAGCCAGCTGTTTAACCTCCCTTCTGTATACAGACTCATCGTCATCTCGGATGAGGCCGATGACAGTGGTGTCGTCTGCAAACTTCAGGAGCTTGACAGAGGGGTCCTTGGCGATGCAGTCATTGGTGTAGAGGGAGAAGAGTAGTGGGGAGAGCACACATCCCTGGGGGGCACCAGTGCTGATTGTACAGGTGCTGGAAGTGAGCTTCCCCTGTCTCACCAGCTGCTGCCTGTCCGTCAGAAAGCTGGTAATCCACTGACAGATAGACATGGGAACAGAGAGTTGGTGTAATTTATTCTGGAGTATAGCTGGGATGATGGTGTTGAAAGCCGAACTGAAGTCCACAAAAAGGATCCTTGCATAGGTCCCTGGTCTGTCCAGATGTTGCAGGATATGATGCAATCCTATGTTGACTGCATCATCCACAGACCTGTTTGCTCGAAGGGTCCAGTGATATTCTTCAGGTGGGCCAACACCAGTCTCTCAAATTATTTCATGACCACAGAGGTCAGGGCGACAGGTCTGTAGTCATTAAGTCCTGTGATTCGTTGTGAACGACCCCTTGTCTCTTTGGCTATGTTCAGACTGCAGGCAAATCTGATTTTTTCTCAAATCAGATCTTTTCAGGCAGACTGTCTGCACTATTAATTGCAAGTGATCAAATCAGATATGCGCGTTCAGACATAACCAACCTATCTTCATGGGTTGCTTTGGTAACGACGTAGGCGTAACGACGTAGGCGTACCCACGTGACGATGCTTTCAAAACAGACATGGGAAAAATGGAGGTGCATCATCTGCTCTCCAAATAAGCGCCCTGTCCAGTCGCGGTGCAGAATTATAGTTACCAGTTTCCTCCGTCGCTGAGTTTTTCTTGTGCAACGGAGGAGACTGGTAAATATAATACCCGGTGGAAACAATAATCGGCAACAGAGTGACAGACAAGACACTAACAAAGTCTGTCTCGTTTGGAAGGCTGCGTCCTCCGGAGGTCGCATTTGTCGGCCGCATACATCATCGAGGCTGTCTCTCATTTTTTTTCTTTTTTTTTCTTTCTTTTTCTTATTTTTTAGCAATTGTCAATGCCTTTTATGTATATGCACTTACATTTATACAATTGTTAACCTTTTTTGCATTCCCCCCCCCAAAAAAAATGAAACGAGACAGCCTCGATGACGTATGAGGCAGACAAATGCGACCTCCGGAGGACGCATCCTTCCAAACGAGACACAGCCATTGTGATGTTCCGTGCTGCAGCCACCGATTTTTGACGTCATCGTTGTGTGTCGCGTTAAGAGTGACGCAAAAGACCATTTGAAATCCGATTTGAGCAGCCAGAGCGTCCGGACTGAGACACATTTGAAAAAATCCAATTTAAATCGCATTTGAAACCACTTCCCAATGTGGTTTCAATCAGATTCAGAAAAATCTGATTTCATGTGGTTTTTTGCTGTCCAGACTATCAAAACTCTTCTGGATACAATCTGGATATGCAAAAAATCTGATTTTTAGTGGCAGTCTGAACATAGCCTTTGACCGCGGCCCACGCTTTTTAACCAATCAATGACGCGAGAGTATCAGCAATGGGACTGCTTGTTTGTTCGGATAATGAAAGACGGTGGGAGTGTTTGGGAAACATGTTGAAACCCAGATAGGACACGTACTGTACATCTATGAGGAGTCAATAGCTTTTCAAGCGTCACAATCTACATTAACATCTGCTAAACATCTTAAAAAGATCAGATTACAAACATTCCAAATCTTACATCTCAAAGACATCTGATGAATGTCTTATTGACATCCGAGAGGAAACGTCTTATAGATGTATTGCAGATGAGCAAACAACCTAAAAAATATGTCTTCCATATGTAAACACGCACATCAAATAGAGGTATGGGTACCCCAATTACCTGTACATCACCCAGACGTCTATTTGATGTGTGTTTACATCTGGAAGATGTATTTTTTACGTTGTTTGCTCATCTGCAATACGCCTATAAGACGTATGTCAGTAGACCCTTTTCACAGTTCCGCATTCGCAAAGCGGAAGTAGTCATAGTTGGATAAACGCAACTATGGCCGCTGCTGAGGTGTATGTGTTTTCAGAGTCCTTAAAAGTTTTGCCTTCATTTAAGTTTGGAGATGTTGACTGCATCGTCCATCAACGGTTAAATATAAACTCAACAAAGGTTACAAGTTGTTATTCGGGGGTTATCGGTACGAATATGTAGGTAAATCAATAAAAAGAAATTATTATTGAGAGGTTGTGTGTTAAATCAGCAGACACATATTTATGTATTAAAGGAACAATCTACAAATCCGTTGCCATAAACTGCAAAAATGCAAAAAAGAGGGCACAGTTAACAAATTTGTGAGTTGTACTTGGTGAAACTAATACCTGATGGGGAGCAACGCAGGATGTGAAGGAGTGGAGAGACCCATGTCCCGCTCTATCCAATTCAAACACACACTCTCGTGTCTGTTGTGATGTTTAATCATCTCATTGAAACCATGACGGTACAGCTCAGATTTCAAAGCATTTCAAAATTCCACATGTGAGCGACTGCTATAAGTCCTTGTCTTGAAAATACTGTCCACAGATGAAAGTGCTTTCTCATTTAATAACGAAGATATCTTCTTCGCATTTAATTGCCTGAACCCACCGAGCTCAAACAAAGTTCAGCATCTTTTAGAAATTTATGGAAACATACTGTAAATCCAGACGTTTTCTTTTAGAATGTGCACAAATAGGAACACTGTAGTGGCACTGGTTATTACTGTTCTTCACGATCGCCACCATATGGGGCTTTTCCACTGCATGGTACGGCATGACTCGACTCAAACCTGCTCACTTTTTTTGGGTTTTCCACTGTGCATAGTACCTGGTACCTGGTACATTTTTTAGTACCACCTCGGTCGAAGTTCCAAGTGAGCCGAGCCGATACTAAATGTGACGTCAAAACCCTGCAGATCACTGATTGGTCAGAGAGAATCGTCACTACCAGCATCACTGAATTTGCGACCCACGTTGAGACAGCACTAAACTGCAGTGGAAAAGCAAGCTCAGAAAAGTAAAGCGAGCAGAGTCGAGTCGAACCGTAACGTGCAGTGGAAAAGTGCCAATAGTTTCCCAACTATGATGACTTCCGCTTCACGAATGCGTAAATGTGAAAAGGGTCCATAAGTATGTCTTGGATATCAAAAAGACATTCAGCATATGTCATTGAGACGTTTTTGAATGTTTGTAAATATGATCTTTTGAATATGTTTAGCAGATGTTAATTAGATTGTGATGTTTTCCAAATGAAAAGATCTAAAACAGACATTCAGGAGATGTACACATGCTATCTAGGTAATTTACGTGTGCTATCAGGGAAGGTTCTTGATAGAAAAAGTAGGCTAATGATAATATTGGTAAAATTATCATAATAATATACTAATTGACAGAAAGGTGTTTTTGCAGTTTTGTGACCACCCCATTTGTGGAAATTAGAAAGCTAAATCATATTTTATTAATTATCCAACATTAAACACTCACTAGAATTTTGCAGGTATCAGGAACATCGTCAAAGATTAAAATGGTTTATCTGTCTGTCTCACTCCATGACAGAAAGAACTTCCCAGTTCCTGTCACCATGGCAATTAACTTTCACTTCCTCTTGGCAGCAAAATCTATTATTAAGTGACCCATGACAGAAAACTGTTTCACCTTATGTGGAAGTGACTTATATGGACTTTTGTAAGTATTTATTTTCTATTTTTTTATTTTGGCTGACTGTTGCAGGAATGATAACTTAATTCGGGAAAAACCCACTGTCATTGGCTGTTGACATTTGTGGGAAGGAATGGATTTGTTTTAATGGATGTGCAAAGTGGGCCCATTTTTTGTGCTGGAAAAGAAATTAGAGATTAATTTTGAAATAGGCATGTACTAAAATTGTTGCTCTCAAATGTACACTGTTATTTTTCTACTAGTACAATTAATCAGAAATTGTTGTTAAATACTTTAGATATTATAAAATCCCCAAAGTGATTGAAATAAACATAAATTGGCTATGTAATCAGGCTATGTAGCATTACAAACAAGTCTGGGATAGCTGACTTCCTAACAGGCTATTGTGCAGCAAGTTTTATGAGAACATACAGAAAATGTAAATAATCTTTGAACTTTTGATGTTATGGGAAGTGGCTTACAATGAGAGCAAATATTGTGTGAATGACACTTACAATGTTAAGATGAATTCTTAATTCTCAAGTGAATTATAAATAAAATAAAAATAATAATGATGAAAGTAATCAGTATTTTATAATATGAGTATATAGTACATACAGCATTCTCTTGAAATTTCTGTTGTTTAGTTCATGTAATTTTTCTGTTAATTTACATGTTTCCTTTTTCTTTTTCACTTAGACAGAACATTACATGTATACGTCAAGTTAACTGAGTTTCAAATCTCTCTTGCACTTGGTTTTCTATTCATGTGTGTGTGTTTTTTTCTTTACTACTTGAACTTCAATCTCATGGTGCAAAATAAACAAGAAAATCAAATTACATTAAAAATATACACTTATTGCCAAAAGTTTGGAATAATGTACAGATTTTGCTCTTATGGAAAGAAAATGATACTTGTATTCACCAAAGTGGCATTCAACTGATCACAATGTGTCAGTCATATACAATATAGTCAGGACATTAATAACGTGAAAAATTACTATTACAATTTGACATTTTTTTTCAGAACTTCTTAAACTACTTCAAAGAGTTCTCATCAAAAAATCCTCCACATGCTGTAATGACAGCTTTGCAGATCCTTGGCATTCTAGCTGTCAGTTTGTCCAGATACTCAGGTGACATTTCACCCCACACTTCCTGTAGCACTTGCCATAGATGTGGCTGTCTTCTCACGCACATTACTGTCTAGCTGATCCCACAAAAGCTTAATGGAGTTAAAATCCATAACACTCTTTTCCAATTATCTGTTGTCCAATGTCTGTGTTTCTTTGCCCACTCTAACCTTTTCTTTTTGTTTTTCTGTTTCAAAAGTGGCTTTTTCTTTGCAATTCTTCCCATAAGGCCTGCACCCCTGAGTCTTCTCTTTACTGTTGTACATGAAACTGGTGTTGAGCGAGTACAATTCAATGAAGCTGTCAGCTGAGGACATGTGAGGCATCTATTTCTCAAACTAGAGACTCTGATGTACTTATCCTCTTGTTTAGTTGTACATCTGGCCTTCCACATCTCTTTCTGTCCTTGTTAGAGCTAATTGTCCTTTAATTGTCTTTGAAGACCTTTGTATGAAATATTCCCTTTATTTTGGCAATTTCAAGCATAGCCTTCATTCCTCACAACAATTTGTGATTGACTGACGAGTTACTAGAGAAAGCTAATATTGACCTTGAGACATGACAGTCTATTGCATACTGTGGCAACTCAAAAACAAACACAAAGACAATGTTAATCTTCATTTAACAAACCAAATAGCTTTCAGCTGTGTTTGATATAATGGCAAGTGATTTTCTAGCACCAAATTAGCAATTTAGCATGATCACTCAAGGATAAGGTGTTGGAGTGATGAATGCTGGAAATGGGGCCTGTCTAGATTTGATCATAAATGACTTTTTTCAAATAGTGATGATGCTGTTTTTTTACATCAGTAATGTCCTGACCATACTTTGTGATCAGCTGAATGACACTTTGGTGAATGAAAGTACCAATTTCCTTCTGAATCAGTAAAATCTGTACATTATTTCAAACTTTTGGCCACCAGTGTATTTAATAATCCTAGAAACAGGAAAGTTAAGATAATGTGCCAGTATAATTTGTGACGGGACATAGTTGACACTTGTCCACTTTAGCTCTAAGTAAGAGCAGATTAACAAAATAGCAGAGATATTTAACACTGGTTGAGAGCTTTATGAACACCAGCCACACAAACAGACAGTTTCAAGAATCAACAGACAGCAGAAAATCCCCAATGCTAAGGAAGCTGTTCAACAGGGAATTCCGAGTAGTTTTGGGGACATACCATGAGGAGATATGCTTTCTAAACAATCAACCTAATCCCAGCAAAATTACATCAGAACTCTGGCTATAAGGAACTTCAAACAGATCTGAAAATATGGCCTGGAAGATCTAAATAACACAGAAAAAAGACTCACTGTCTCACTTCCTCACAGACAAGCTGAGAAATATCTGAGGCATAAAATACTGTAATTAAGCGTTCTTGTGAAAAACCCTCCAGTCCCGGGAGGAGCAGTTCAGAGAATATAAACGTCACATTTTAGTAAGTATTAAGCCAGTTGTGAGAGGAAGTCAGGTTTTTAACTTTCAAGCCACTACACACAGACTAGGTTTGAAGCACTGGTTAAGATAAAGGAGAGACTGAGGCTAGTTGTCCCATAGGGGAAGTTCTCAGAAACTATTGTTATTTTGATTCAAAATAAGTTATACATGCTTGTTTTTGTGTTGATTTCAAACACATATAGGTTAAATCTGTCTAAAATTACGTGGATATAAAGATCTAAGATGAAATATTTGCTTGTGCATTCTATTCTCCAAACTACAATTCCAATATGATTTTTTTGCAGGCCTCTCCTCTATTTACAACACATTTAATACATTTTCATTTTTTATAGAATACCTGAGATGTAATAAAATGCCAAATGTGATTGAAATTAACAAAATAGTTAACCTTTTCTATGGTGAATAACCATTATCATATAAAAAAAAAAAGAAAGAAAAAAAAAGCGTCTTACTGTCTCAAAAAACAAGTTGACAAATTCTGCCCTATAATGAATGTAATTAATTTTTTTGTATAAAAATGTCTGCCAAATGCATAAATGTAAAATGTAAATGTATAAGCGGCCGCTTAGGGCCCCTGTGCCACCAGGGAGCCCCACAAAGCAAGGTTGTTTTTATAATTTATATTTTTGTATGTAGTTTTTTGTTGTTATTTATAGCCATTTATTGTTAATTTGTTTAGATATACACTACCGGTCAAAAGTTTTGAAACACTTACTCATTCTTTATTATAATTATTTTTTCACATTTTTCACATTTTCACAATAATAATAAAGTCATTAAATCTATGGAATAACATAAATGGAACTATGAGAATTATGTTGTGATTAAACAAAATCCAAAATAAATCAAAACTGTGTTATATTTTAGCATCTTCAAAGTAGTCACCCTTTGCCTAGAATTTGCAGACATGTACTCTTGACATTTTCTCAACCAACTTCTTGAGGTATCACCCTGGGATGCTTTTTAAACAGTATTGAAGGAGTTCCCATCTATGTTGGGCACTTATTGCCTGCTTTTCTTTATTATTTGGTCCAAGTCATCAATTTCAAAAACTTTTTCAGTTTTTGTCTACAAAACTAATTTCAAACATTTAAGCATACGCCTTCAGATCAAAAGATTTTTAAGATCATGAGAAACATTTCAGTCAAGTGTTTCAAAACTTTTGACCGGTAGTGTATATAGGTAAGTTAATGTAAATTTTGTTGTTGCATTAGTGTAATTACTATCTTCCAATTTTAAGTTGACATACCAAAATTTGTTGAAAACTGTATTATTCTGTCATTCTTGGTTGGGCCTGGATATAGGAGGTGGGTCTCCATGTAGGAATTTGCTTAGGCTCCCTTGCCACCTTAAAAAAAAAAAAAAAAAAAAAGAAAATCAAAACAGCCATTCATCCATCTTTAAAGCTGCTTGTCCGGTCTTGGGTAGTGCTGGAGCCTATCCCAGCTGTCTCGGGCTGAAGGCAGGGAAACACCCTGGACAGGTGGCCAGTGCATCACAGGGCTAACACATTCACACTCTCACTCACACCTACAGGCAATTTTTAGAATTTACAATTCACTTAACCTGCGTGTTTTTGGACTGTGGGGGAAACTGGAGCACCCAGACAAAACCCACACAAACATGGGGAGAACATACAAACTCCACACAGAAAGGCCCTGGATGAGCCGGGACTCAAACCAGGGACCTTCTTGCTGTGAGGCGACAGTGCTACCCACTGAGTCACTGTGATCAAATTAATTAACTAGTTATTTAATCAAAACAACCTTCTGTAATTTTATTTCACACAAATTATGTTGCCCCATTAATATATATATGAAAAAAGCACATTTTCCTTAAGGTGTGCCTTTAGCCATGTTGTACTCTATATGGTCTTTATAGATAATGTGTCATTGTGCAGTGTGATTAGTAGTATAGAGTAGTATAGAATGAACAGTACTTTCTGGTGTGCAAAAGATTGTGCAAATTAAAAATACACTATACAAAGTGTACGCAAACAGATAGTAATGTTTAGACCTATGTACTCTGAACTCGAGTAAAAAAAGCAAAATAAATACGATAAAAACACTTTTCACAGTCTGTCACACTTAAACATACCAACTAGTTTTAAACATGTGTGAATGACAGCTGTGTATGAATATGTTTGGGTTTTTTGTGGGTTGGGGCAGAGGCGTAGATTCCAGGAGGGATGGGGGGAGGTAATCCCCCAATAATCAAAACAAGCAAGTACAACCCCCTATTATTTACGATCAATGGATACATGTAAATGCCTCACGCTGCAACCCCCTCAATGTTCAAGCCAAATCTATACCACTGGTTGGGGGATTGCTAAAGGTTTAGCCTGTTTAACCAGCTAAACTGTAGGATAGTTGCTGCCAAATACCATAGCTACTACAGTTATGGTTACAAACTGTTATAAAACTACAGTTATAAAACTTCACTACTTAAAATCTTTTATTTTAATTTTTATTATTTTTTTATAAGTTGTCACATTTTGTTTACTTACTTAGCCTATTTACTGTTGGCTTTTAGCGGACATTCGGGTTGCTACGATAAATAATATAGAATGGTATTACAGTAAAATACTTAAACAGAACTGTAAATTAAAGTTGAATTAATGTTTAGAGTATGCTTACTCTCTATTTATTTTTCGTGCTAATTGCGGTTGCTGCCATCTTATGGACAAAGAAGTAAAAATAAGATATTAAAATATTCGTTTTGATTTATGCTAAGTGGAGATTAAACTTTAAACTTTAACTCTCCTATTGTCTTAAGAAACTGAACCTTCCTTTTGTCCTTCCGGTCATTTTTGACCCGAATTGAAAACCAGTCTACAACGGCACTAAAAACCCCCTTTAACAAAAATCTGTTTTATTGTGGTCCCAAAGTGCATAGTGGTAGGGGGGCATTCTATATTCGGAATATTAATGAAGTAACATTATTTTGTATATAATAATAATAACAATAAAAAAAGTTAAAAAACTTGGCAAACATTGACTAAGGATGTCTCAGTTTGTATTTATTTCAATGATTGTTGGAATTTTATAATATCTAAACTACATAACAACAATTTCTGATTGTAGAAAATTAATTGTACATTTTAGAGTAATATTTTACTTCATGCCTATTTCACAAACGAATATTGTCTTTTCCAGCACTCAAAATGGTCACACTTTGCACGTCCATTGCAACAAATCCATTCCTTCTTCTAGAGAACAGTGTGGGACTAGCTAAATTTAAGAACATTTTTAATATTTTTAGGTCAAATTTGATTCATAGATTTACAAAAAACTATTTAAAGCTGTAAAACATCCGGAACGTCTGAAGGTCACAACTGGTTCTTCCCATACGGGTCAAAACTGACCCGTTAAGACAATGGAAGGAACAATTTGTTTTAAAACAGTAATTTCTCTTAAACAATTATATAAATATATATATATATAATTTTATCAAAAAATTGTTATTAATTTTGTTTGTTTTGATGGTCTTGTCAAAGTCACAATGCTTGGTTCCAGTACTAAAAACTATGCTGTACCTGTCCCGGGTCAAAAATGACCCAAAGACAATAGGAGGGTTAAGCATGTCCTTTTAATACTTTTACAGGTGAGTATGTTTGTTATGGCCCATGTGAGGATGAGAAGTCAGTAAGAGGGTGGGGGAGGGCACAGGTGTTTTGTTTCAGCTTTTTCTTTTTTTACCTTCACGTAAGCCACATTTAAGGAAGTTGTCTAGTTATCTTTTCAAATGGCTGCAAACCTCAGTTTAAACTAGGTTATCATTTGTAAACACTTGATGGGTGATCAGACACTTCTTTTGGTCTCAGTCTTAAATGAACTCCAACAACATGGATCACAGAAAGACGGTGGATGTGCCTCAGGTAAGGGCCCCTTTTAAGCCATTGTACAAACATAAAATATAAAAGTCTGTTTAGCAACAACAATAATGTGTTATAAGAGACCTGTTCACATTAAATGTTTATTTAAAAATATTAAAGGTATCAAGATATTTACGTATGTGACATTTATGTAAGTAAAGAAACTAAATTTCAGTTAGTCTTTCATAAAAAAACAAAAAACAAAAAAAACATATAGCACATATCATGGGACACACTGATTGACAGTTGTTGGCATAGAAAATCACAGTAAAAAGGAATTGTCACTCTCCATGAAGTACATAAAATTTTTGGATTTTACAAGAAGGGCAACACGTTTAAAATGTGTTTACAAATTATTCTCATATGAACTTGTATTTAAAAATTACAGGTGTTGGCTGAATGTGTGTATGTGTGTGAAAGATTCATCAAAACTTCCTCATTTCAACAGTCTATTCAAATGAGCTTATTATTGTCACACAATGTTGACTAATATGCTATTGTTCTCTGAACAGGCATAATCGTTGCTTTTACTTCTGTTGTTTTTGCAGCTCAGCAATGAAATGCAACTGAACCTCATGAACATGGTGAAATCAGGGCAGATGAGTGTTGATGAAGCTTTAATTCAGGCTAGAAGTGGAAAACTGAAGGAGCTGCAAAAGAATTTTGTCCTTGAGGTGCAGTATGAGAAATGAAAAAGACCCTCAATATTAAATAAACAACCACAATGGACCACATAGTGGGATTCTAAGTCAGAGTCCACATTGTCTAATTTAAACCTGGATTATACGTGGGAGATGTTGTTCCCCTCACTATCAATAAAATCAAAGTTCGTCCCCCGTAGTTTTTCACAGGGCAAATGTGTTGTACTATTACCATACGTATATATACTGCATATGTTTTGTCAGGTATTGTGTTAGGTTAAAATGGGCTTGATGTGGTAACATCTAAACTAATTGCTTTTTTAAATGAAAAATCATTTAATATGATTGAATCAACCTGATTACATTAAGATTTACCAACAAAATTATATTTTTAAGGTTAGATCAGGTGGAAATATACATCCTTAATGTAAACATTACCCCTTTTACAGTGTAGGCTATATGAAATCTAAAGCTTTCTCGTAAATGAAATAAGTAAATTCCATGTGCTCCCTTTTAATTTGAATCAATATTGGGTATTAAAGCAGCATAAAGTTGATTCTGGACTTAATTAATATAAAAATATATATCTTATATAGTAATATTCGTCTTGTGCTTACGGTAGGAACACTGCCGTTAAATGACTTTTGTTGTTGAGTGAAAGATCTTATCTTTGGAATGTTTTTGCACAAGTTTGATGCCATCACTTCTATTTGGGAATTTATATTCGACGCTGACACCTTATATATTGCTGTGCAAAAATGGGTGTGTAGCTAATACAAAGTAAAGTCAGACCAAACTGGTACGTTGCTATCAACAGTGCCACCAACATTGCCAAGTCCAATGTTGTTGTACTCTTTGCCATCACCAGTACCTTTGCCACCTACATTGGCAGGTTCTGCTGCAAACCAGTCTGTATTACCTGCCCCTTTGCCACCTCCACTGCCCAAGAAAATGTCATCAAAGCTGTCTTCACAGAGGACTAAAGCTTTTCATTGGGACCTGGTGACTCAGGATAAGGTATCTGGTGTTGTGTTTTATTTAATCTGTGGGGAAAAGGTTGAAAGGTGGCAGAGTTTTTGGCTTGTTGGAGCCAATTTTTAGAAATTCTGAGTTATTTTTCATTTTTTGCTTTTCGTGATATGCATGAAGCGTAAAAGAATCTTACTTTTTTAGCTGACTTTTATTTTGATATCTCATGGTCAAATGGGAATGGAGAGCAGGTGTGGTGGTTCGCAACTAAGAGCAACAGTCTGGTTCTGGATGTTAAAATCCCATTCATTTTTTCCATAGAATAACTGATTTTCGACCGGGAGCTCCAATGTTGTTCATCGATGGTATTTGCCTTTGTTGAAGCCATAAGTCCGCATTGTTTCAACTTCATTGTTTAAAAATCCTGTTTTATAGTGGAATTTCTGGTGAACAACTACATTAAACACGGTCCAGCAGAGACAGATCCACCAATCAGAGAACCGTGGCCAACAAAGCCTGCCAAACAAGTCCACCAAACTGGTGAAATCCATGACAAACTGTGAATGACACAAACAAGTCGGTCTCCCTACACCCTCAAGCTGCATATACATTTATATATATATTGGATTATTTTGCAGTAAACTTAAAATCTATTGTTACTTATAATCATCAACTTAAAATTTCATTAAATTAGTATAATATATTTCCATTGTTTTATATTTGATTACGTAATCTGGTATTTTCTCATAAAAATATCTAAACTAGCAGTCAATGGAACTTGTTCTTCTTAAGGAAATGTTTTGTTGACTGACCAGTCTTCATGGGATAGGCCCTTTTAAAATTACAAGACAGGTCACCATGGCAGTTCTAATCAACCAAAGAAGAATTCTGCATGGTGTACTTTTGTAATGAGGAAGTATTGTTAGTTGTTCCTTGGCCTCTTTGTTGAAATGTGTTTTTAATATTTCTATCATAGGAACAACAGTCACAATACAACTTCAGTGTCCGTAAGTTCAACCGCTACATATGGCAGAAACGGGTGCTACAGGTGTGTATTTACAACACTATGGCAATATCTGAAAACAATTTCTATAAATTGGTAGAAAGAAAACATAATACATGGCCAAAAGTATTTGGACACCTACTTAGTTTCTCTGTTAATGTACTCACCCTCATGTTGTTCCAACTTTCTTTTCTTTTTTCAGTGCACAAATGAGATGTGCACTGATTGTATTACAATTCACTTTCATTGCATGGCAAAAAAATATGCAAAGAAAGTGAATGTATCATGAATGCATCTGAATGCACATTTGTCGTCTTGCAGATTGATTTCAGCACAAATCTATTGTGCAGCATCGAGAAAGGCATTGTAAAAAAGCAGCTCCTCTTCTCTGATGTGAAAAACTGCCATGATACTGCCGGCACCAGATTCACAATTTCATTCAGAGGTCGACCTGACTATGAGCTGGAAGCAGCATCTTTAGAAGACAAACAGAAGGTGTGAATATTATGTGCAACAGATGGACTGTGTTTCTATTGATCCGTGCATGATCATTAAATCCATATCAATTGTTCTTTCCTTTGTAAACCAAATATTACGATTATGAATTTCGAAAGGAGCAAATTATTATAAAACTGTTTGCCTGACATCTCATTTGATGATATACGATACGTAGCATTTGTACTGATTTAAAGGGATAGTTCATGCAAAAACGAAAATGCTGTCATCATTTACTCACCCACATGCTGTTCCAAACCCATCTGAATTTCTTTCTTTAGTGGTGGAAAACCAAAGTAATTTTTAGCAGAATGTCTAAGCTGCTCTCTTCGATTAAAGGTATATTCTGGGTTCAATACATGTTAAGCTCAATTTACAGCATTTGTGGCATAACATTCATTACCACAAAAATGTTTTTTTTTTTTTTAAATGCCCCTTTAATAAAAGCGAAAATCCGGGTTATACTGAGGCACTTAAAATGGAAATGAATGGAGCCAGTCCGTAAACGTAAAATACACACTGTTTCAAAAGAATAGCCACAAGACGTAAACAATATGCATGTTAACATGATTTTAGTGTGATAAAATTGCTTACTAGACTTTTCTGTGTAAAGTTATATCCAACAACTTTGTTGCCATGACGATGTAATGTCATCAAACCCTAAAACCTTAAAACGACTGTAAAAATGACGATTTAATTAACTTTATACCTCAAATAATATACTAGTTTTAACAGAGGAATTAATGTAAGTGCTTTTATAAATATTATAAACTTCACCTTTCTGCCTTTAAATCCTCCAAAAATTGTAAGTGCCTCACTGTAACTTTGATTTTTATTTGATTATTGATTTTAAGAAAAGGAGGGACGGGTCTAAATTAATCTTTCGTGGTAATCAACATTATGCCAAAAATGCTGTCGACTGAACTTAACTTGTATAGAACCCGGAATATTCCTTTAAGTGAAAGGGATCAGGGCCTGTCAAGCTTCCAAAAGGACAAAAAAAAAAAAAAAAAAAAGGCACCATAAATGGACCATACAAGTAGTCAATATGACTTTTGCGCTATATTCCATGTTTTCTGAAGTCATATGAAACTTTTGTGTAAAGAACAATTGATAAAAAACTTGACAGATGTTGTTACCATTCACTTTGAATGCAAAAGAGCAGCTTGGACATACTATAAATATCTCATTTTGTGCTCCACAGAAGAAAAAATGGTAATGTTAAAAGGCGTGATTGTGAGTAAATGGTGACACAATTTTCATTTTTGGGTGAACTATCCCTTTACATAAATCATCTTTATACAAAACACATCTTTGTGAGTATCTAATGGCTTTCACACTCAGATCATGCAGCTTGTAAACCAGATAATCTACAGAAACATATACAGCCCTGCTGTGGACAGATCTATGGAAATGGAAAACCCACATTTAGCTCTAGAGAGCATCAAAGAGGGCCGCCTTCTACTCCAAAGAGGAGGACTGGCATCATTTAAATGGAAAAAGTATGAAATCTTTATTAAACATTTCATGTTTTGTCTGTTTCTTGCAACCCAACTCTCAGAAATCATTATTATACTGGTTATGTTCTCACAAACATCATATCACTAAAATGTGATAAACTTTAGGTCATATTCGCTCAACATTTTAGTGATGCTATCTAAAGCAAGCATCAAGGTTATTATTGTTAACGAAATCTATAATGAAATGGAAATTAGCAGTGAAAAAATATTTTCGTTAATTAGTGCGTTTGCATGCACACCAATATGCTGATAATTACCAAAAATCAGATTATTCAAAAAATCTGACATCGTGAGTAAACTACATTTACATGAGATTTGAATCATCTGATTATTCTCTGCTGTTGACGTCAAAATGTAAACAGTCATGCGCACAACACTTGCACACATTGGACAAGCCAGTTAGAACGCTGTTAAAGGCAACATGCAACCTGAAACTGGGGTGATGGGCAAAACTCTACAGATCGGTTTATTCTTAAGTCCTTTATGTCCTTATAAAGAAAACCATTCAAGGCATTTATATGACCTTACGTGTTGTCGGCTTATTAATAATAATAAGTGTAAGTCCATGCATGTAAACGTGCTCAGTGAAAACTATTACAAAAAGAGAACTCTGCAGTGAAAAATATTTTTTAACTAAAAGAATGTTAAAAATGGGAGTTTGCAAAAAAAGACTAAACTGATGCTATAAATGTGCACTGTAGTATTAATCAAAATTAAATAGAATTACAGTCAAAATGACTTTAGTTATCAATGCTGAATGGTTTAAATAATGATTTAATGAATCTCCCAGTATTCAAAGTTGCTGAGGCATTGTTAGGTGGTTACTATGGTGTTCTGGGTGGTTGCTAGGAAGTCTCTATGATATTCTGGTCCATATGGCTCAGGTTCCTCCTGCAATGTAAATCAAAGCCATTTCTGTCACCGAAAATGGTAAATCTGATCGCTTAGAAAAGTAATGAATGAATGAATTGAATTGTACACTTGTATACGTGCTTTTTCTGACACTACTCTCGAAACGCTTTACATAAAATAGCACACCTCTCCTCAATAAGCCATATGATTTGAGGTATCATTCATGTCTGTAGCACAAACGTGCCTTAGCAAACACCATGTAAATTATTCTAGATTACTAACAGTTATGCCATGTTCTGCATTCTTAGATATGAAGCTCATCTTCAAACCGGTCAGCTGACCCTGTTGCCTGTTGTTCAGCAGCCAACTGCTGCTGATACAGATGTGTGCGGTTCCTCAAGCGCATCTGTCTCGCAACTGTCAGACATTTACACCAATGTGCCTGATAACAGTTGTGCTGGAGGGGATGGGACAGCTGTTATCATCCATCTCTCAGACGGTCATGTCAGGGTGGAGACCACATGCACCGATACTTTCACGCTGCTCAATGACAAGAATGAGTTCCTGTGAGTCAAGTGGCAAGTGACTGACTTTAATGGCAACAGGAAATGGCTTTGCAACTCATTTAACACAATGCAATGTTTTTCAAGCGAAATACAAAACAGGAATAAATGTAGTGCAGGACATTTATCCACCAGGATTTGACTGGACTGTTAGATGTCAGACTATAATTAATATAGTTAATATAATTTTATATTAACATATTATAATATAACATTTATATTATAATATTTATAAATTATATTATAAATTATAAATATAATTATAATTTCATATATATTAATAATAATAATATCATAATATATTAGATATGAATTTAATTAATTATATTATATTATATATAAAATATGGTATAATATAATATAATTTTTAATATAACTGAATATCAATAGTATTTTCTCTGTCCATGGTTTTGGTTACGACAACAGAAATGTGAAGTTCTGTGGGAGGCAAGGAAATTTGTAGAAAGAGTATTATTATTATTATTATTATTATTTTTGAACACATACTGATGAATCATGCTTAGTAAGATCTGGGACATTTAATAAAAGTATAGTTCACCCAAAAATAAAAATGGTCTCATTGTTTACTCATCCTCTTGCCATCCCAGATGTGTGTGACTTTCTTTCTTCTGCAGAACACAAACAAAGATTTTTTGAAGAATATCTCAGCTCTGTAGGTCCATACAATGCAAGTGAATGGTGATCAGAACTTTGAATATTCAATCACATAAAGGCTGAATAAAAGTAATCCCTCCCGGAATCTATGCCCCTGTCCATAAGACTCCAGTGGTTAAATCCATATCTTCTGAAGTGATATGATAGGTGTGAGTGAGAAACGGATCAATATTAAGTCCCTTTTTTCTATAAATCTCCAACTTTGACCAGCCCCAACCAGCAGGTGGCAATATTCACGAAGAATGCAAATTACCAAAAAACAAAAGAAGAAGAATAAGAAAATGGAGATTTCTGGTAGAAAATGGACTTAAATGTTGAGCTGTTTCTCACCCACACCTATCATTTTGCTTCTGAAGATGTGGATTTAACCACTGTAGTCTTATGGATTATTTTATGCTGATTTATGTGATTTTTGGAAATTCTAAATTCTGGTCACCATTCACTTGCATTGTATGGGCCTACAGAGCAGAGATATTCTTCTAAAAATCTTTTTTTGTGTTATGCAGAAGAAAGAAAGTCATACACATCTGGGATGACATGAAGTTGAGTAAATTATGAGAGAATTTACATTTTTGGATGAATTATCCCTTTATGAAAGTAAATAGTCAGTTGTGTTTTCTTTAAATGTAAATATTTAATGTCTTTAATAAAAATTACAAATTTTACATAGAATGGTGACTCAATATATTGAGAAAGAATTTAGAAAATAGTAGCATTATTTTTCCACAAACTATTGTTTTGGTATATTTCCTATTGCTCTTGCCAACTATTAAAGTATGAATGAAGTATGAAATATTTGACCAAAAGTTCTCTCAGCGATAATCTTCTTCCCTTTACCAGGTTCCGAATACCAAAGAGTGACCACATGACCCCAGAGGCCATAAGAAACGAGCGAGATGCCTGGGTGAAGGCAATTAACGATCTGTGTAATAACTGGAAACAAAAGTCACGACATGAAAACTTCTATGAAGACCCTGAAACACAAAGGGACCTCAGTGACATTACAGAAACCATTAAAGAGTCGGGAAGTGAGACTCACAATAACCATGGGACTATCACACCTCCACCAGTACCACCTTCACTGAGGCCACGCTTGCCAAAAGCTCCCCAAGCTGGGTCTTCAGATATACCAACAGCACCAGAGCCAGAACATGATTCTTTTGAAGCAACAGAACCAGAATTGAAGCCAGTCCCAACAGCACAAAGCAGATCTGTACGCAAGCCAGTGGAGATGCCCTTAGCAGTGGTCTCATCAGTGGCAATAAGCTCATCAGCTTCTCCACCTTTGGTGTACTCGTTGCTATCAACAGTGCCACCAACATTGCCAAGTCCAACGTTGTTGTCCTCTTTGCCTTCACCAGTGCCTTTGCCACCTACATTGGCAGGTTCTGTTGCAAACCAGTCTGTATTACCTGCCCCTTTGCCACCTCCACTGCCCAAGAAAAGTTCATCAAAGCTGTCTTCACAGAGGACTAAAGCTTTTCATTGGGACCTGGTGACTCAGGATAAGGTATCTGGTGTTGCGTTTTATTTAATCTGTGGGGAAAGGTTGAAATGTGGCAGGTTTTTGAGTTTTTGGCTTGTTGGAGCCAATTCTTTAGTATTTCTGAGATTATGATTATGAATTATATACAAGTTATTTATAATATTTAGCTTTTCTTGATATGCTTGAAGCATAAAATAATCGTACTTTTTTTAACTGACTTTTATTTTGATATCTTATGGCCAAATGGGAATGGAGAGCAGGTGTGGTGGTTTGCAATTAAGAGCAACAGTATGGTTCTGGATGTTAAAATCCCATTCATTTTTTCCATAGACGAATTGATTTTTGACCAACCGTGAGCTCCAATGTTGTTCATCGATGGTATTTGCCTTTGTTGAAGCCATAAGTCCGCATTGTTTCAACTTCATTGTTTAAAAATCCTGTTTTATATTGGAATTTCTGGCAGACAGATCCACCAATCAGAGAACCGTGGCCAAAAAAGCCTCCAAAAGTCTACCAAGCTGGTTAAATCCATGACAAACTGTGAATGGCGCAATCAAGTCGGTCTCCCTACACCCTCAAACTACATATACATTTATATATTTTGGATTATTTTGCAGTAAACTTAAAATATATTGTTACTTGTAATCATCAACCTAAAATCATTAGTATAATATATTTCCATTGTTTTTTATTTTATTACATAATTTGCAATGCTTCATGGAATTTTAGTTTGTGCCCTTGTGAAAGGCATTAAGTACCTTTGTCGTTTATCCAATTCTCAAATACTTGTTTGCATTGAATCAAAGTTTATAATGTTGCATTTCACCTTGGAGCTGGTTGGTTTGCTTCATGGCTTAGAACTCTTTTATGAAGGATTTTATGAAAAGCTGAACCATTAAATCATCAAATTCATTATTCTCGACCAAATGAGTCTGATTTATTCAATTAAAAGATCCATTCAAAAACACTGATTTGTTCACGATGTGAAGTGAAAAAGATTGAAAAAAAAAACAAAACAAAAAAACGATGATAGTAAGACGAACAGTAGCCTTTGCTACATAAAATATGCATCATGCTATAAGGAACCAGGTCCACAGTGTGGTATATGTTCTGATGTTCTTGCAAATAGCATTTATAAACTTGTGAAACTAGTAAGACAAAACCAAACACCAGATGTTCAAAGAAGCCAGTTGACTTTTTTTAGCCAGTCAGGATTTACAAATTAAAAACTAACAATGACCAGCCAAACAGTGTGAAGCCGTTTCTATATATCAAATACAAATACGATCACGTTTATTGAAAATGGACGATGATTTATGACTAGCTGTGTCGGTATTTAACCACAGTTTGATACTGTATGTGCTCTCAGAAGCAGCTCAACTGTCACACTGATTGTGGTAACGAAGGTCTATATAGTCTATATTTTATGTATCAGTATGCCTAGCATGCTTATTTAAATAGTATGCCAAGGTGCTGTTTTCTTTCTCAATGGATTTGGGTTTACTGGATGATTCATAGATTACATTTTATCATGATACATTTTCTGTGACAATATTTCAATAATCACGTTTGTGTGTGTATTTTCCTTCGGTTTATCAGAATTGCAACCCAATTTGCAAATGAAACACTCTTCTGAGTCGGTTCTTTTCGAGTCAAACCACTGCACATGCGAATCGGTTCATGAATCACTCAGACAGCTCACACGCTGAATCTGTTGGAGCGGTTTCTCGCTTTGTAAATCTGTAACGGGATACTTCAGAAAACAGAGAGAAAAAAGAGTAGAATGATGTGGAATATTTACCTACAATAAATTGAAACCAAACCTGCAAATGCATCTTTTCATAAAGATATCTTTATTAAGTCAACCCCATTATCAACACTTGCATGTGCAGCTTATGAAAGACTGTTTACTACAGGTAAAGACATTTTTCAACTAGAACCCAGTCAGCAAATTTCCTTTGGCACAGCTTTGGCCCAAATAAACATCTGAAATGTGGCCCAGCTCAGAAAGTGAATGATGGCCCAAATATGGTACAGATATTTTTTTTGTTGCCAGAACTGAACCAAAACTCCAACAGTAGAAAGCCAAATCAGTAAAGCTTATGTGGCCCATATGTGGCTGATAGACTAATACTGGCGACTTTTCGCAGCGGAGAGAGAACTTGCACGCTCAAGATTGCGTGACTAAAGCGTCACCCTGGCCAAAATGAACAAGTGTCAAGATCTGACTGGGGGATTTCATCTGTAGAAATCTGGCAACCTTTCACATGTCAAAATCTAATTCTGACAGGCGAATCACAGTTATTCAAAGTCTGTTATTTATCAAATGTAGAAAATTATACATGATAACATGATTAGTTATACTAAGTTATACATGATACAATTAATCTAAAGGGGATGGTAAGGGGGATGGTGGTTTTACAAGAGGGATGCTTTTTCGTATTTCTTGCAACAAGTGGGATGACATTTCCCTGCATCCCTCCTCTACTTGAACCCTGGATCTAGGCCAAATGTGACAGCTAACTTCCACATTTGGCCCAAAGGTTCTTGCTATCTGGGAAGAGTATCAAAACAGTAGGCTACACGAAAAAATGTAAAGTATCAAACTTTGACATGTACCATGGTTTTCTTTAAAGTACCTGTAAATGCCATGGTACATGCATATGATAATCATTCTTGGTATATAGTAGGCCCTACTGGCATTATCAGATTATACCATCTAATACCATCACTGTACCATTGTACTTCCACAGTAGGCCACATTTTTGAAAGGTAATTTTGAGAAATTTTAACTAGTGCTGTGTCTCATGAGTAAATCGTTTATAGATGCTTTTGTCTTTAAAAAAATGCAACTTGCCTCTGGTTGATTTTATTAAAGGGATAGTTCACCCAAAAATTGAAAATTCTCAGCTCTGTAGGTCAATACAATGCAAGTGAATGGTGATCAGACATTTGAAGCTCCAAAAAGGAGATAAAGTCAGCATAAAAGTAATCCATAAGCCTCCAGTGGTTTAAGCAATGTCTTCTAAAGCAATCTAGTTAGTTTTGGGTGAGAAAGTAACAAAATATAGCTCCTTTTTCACTGTATTGCCATTGCAGTCTCATGATTTCACTCAATTTCACAGATCATTATTTCACTCGATTACACTTCCTAGTGCTTGACACATGCGCCGAGCGCTAGATGGCACTATAGGAAGTGTCAATGAGCTTTAAATCATGATCACCAAGGAGACTGCTGTCAAGATGTACAGTGAAAAAGGAGTTACATTTAGGTCTGTTCTCATCTAATGCTGCCTTCATGTGCTATCGGAATTATCGTAAATACTAGTTTCCCATGCGGAAGTTGCACACGAATGACCCCTCAATTGTAATTACGACTGGGAAACTCTGAGATAATTTTGATACTGGAGTTTCCGAGATGGGAGGAGTCCTAAACTTTCAACATGGCGAAGGAGAGCACAGTTTTGTTCATTTTTCTAAATACAGCCAATTAGCACTTTCCATTTTGGTCATATCCATTTATGTATATCAGCAACAATTCTATGTATGTTGTACATTTTTATACCGTGAAAATAGCTTGTATTTGACCAAAATTCCATTATCGTCAGCAAGCTAACTGAGTGATATGTATTATGGTGTCAAAATGAAAGTTCCTCAAGAAATATGTATGAATGAACCTGGTGTCGTCCATGTTTCCAGTTCTTTCCGACAACAAAGGACTTGAACACGACAGACTCGTAATTATCACTTCAGAAGTGGGAAGTAGGATAATTCTGATAGCACATGAAGGCAGCATACCAACTGGATCACTTCAGAAGACTTTGATTAAACAACTGTAGTCTGATGGATTATGTTTATGCTGACTTTATCTCCTTTTTGGAGCTTCAAAGGTCTGATCACCATTCACTTGCATTGTATGGACATTTCAAATCCAGTATTCAGTGCAGTATTTTAAGCTAGTGGTTCATTCCGAATGAAGCCATAGTTGTTTGACTTTTTTGAAACTTTTCCTAATAAGTTGTATTAATTTATCACCAACAGCCTTTAATTGATTATTTTATGGATTTGATACTGTATGCGTGTAACGAGAAATAATCTTTGGTTTTTTGTTTTTCATTTTTTTTTTTTTTGGGTGATGATGATATCGGCTTATAAATTCAGACTAAAAGAGTCATTCAGCATTTACTATAAAGGTCACAGTATACTGTGGTTGGGATTATTTCTGCTAAATGGTTGTTTACTAGTATGTGATAATTTTTATGCCCACTGAAGATAAATTGCAGTTAAGCCAATGTTTTGATATTGATGACGTGAAATAACATCACACGAAATAATGTATGTATTGACTGTTCCCTCTTTTTGCAGATTGAGAAGTCAATGTGGGCTCGCAAAAACCCCAGGAAGATTGAAATTGACACATCACGCTTGTATGAGCTTTTTGGAGTGAAAGAATCAAGCAGCTGTGGCAGATCAGACTCCAGCAGTAATATGGAAATCATGTTGAATGCAAAGATCGCTCACAACTTCAGTGAGTATTTCAGAAATTTTTGTCTACATATACATTTATTGACTTGGCAGATGCTTCTTACAGTGCGTTTGAGACATAAATTTTACCATCATGTGTGTTCCTCACACATTAAACAATACAGCTACCATTCATCAGTTCAGTATAGCATTGAGATGCATGACTCATCTGCACTTTTAGCCTTTTTTCCAAGTTTTGCAAGTGCTGATCCAATAGAGTCATTCAAAAGACTCATACTTGTTTGGCTGAAATGGTATTTTGACACTTGCTTGATTATTATGAAGATCTACATCTATTCTTTTGCACATGTTTTATGTATGGGAAGCCTTATTTTGTTTCTTGATGGGATATGTCAGGTTGTGGTTAGTAATAAACGGTGTGTTTGTTGTAGAACTTGTGGAATCAGTCACAGTGGGTACGTTATTGATCTAACAGTAAGGATTATAGCAGCAACAGAGAGGGCCATTATAAGCATCTGATGGATTGACTTTTACTCTCACATAGCTGAGTCTTCAATAGGATTTTTGAGTTTGACAAAACATTGTGAGATGCAAAACAAGATTTCTGCAAACCCTAAGCATCAAACTTCGGCACATAACTTGTCCTTTAAAAATGTAAAAATATAGTTACATTCATAAATGTTTTCAGTTTTCAACATATTTTAATCATTATCTCATTGCTATAGAAATGCATATTATGTATATGGCTTTATTTAAAAATAAAATTAAGCCTGAAACACAATTACACCTAAGTACTACCTAAGTGACAACATTAAAGATCTAAACACTCATAAATACATTTTTACAATCAAAAAGAGTACACAGCTTTCAAAGCAACAACTAGGTGGTAGTGTTGCATCAGACTTTGCTGGTACTTGTTGAGGAAAAAGGGCAGATACTTATGTGACCCCTAGACTGATATTACAGAATAGGTCATATTGGGATTAGTTGTTTTGTTGAAAATAATTTTTACTATTACTATTTTACTTGTTTAGTGAGTTATGTTTCCCAAAAGGCAAGATCCATTATGAATAATAAGCATGTTGATGCTCTCACAAGCTTGACATTGGTAGCGTTGAGGGTTTATTATTTTGAAGCACCTTGTTTATTTGGGTCTAAATGCTTTTTGCAGATGTCAGCTCTTTAAATTGAATGACCCAAGAGCAATTCAACCTGAAGTGAGAGTTGGAGAGTGCTGTCATTACCTTGTACCTGCAAAAGCAGTGAAGTTTAGGAGAATCTGCACTAAAACAAGACAGTGTAGTGGGAGAGTGGGGTAAGCTGTGCCACTTTTTATGAAATTGCCCTCTTGGCCAATGGGTCCCAAGTCAGTCCTGGAAGCCCCCAAACAGTACACATTTTGGATGTTATTTGGTAAACTTTACCCCACTGCAACCATTTGTGAAAAAAAAAAAAAAAATGCTTCATTTAATAATTCGTGGCTAATCTTTAGCCAAGTTTTATGTACATGGTTTCATACATTGTTCATTCACCTAGACATTCATTTATGTATTTTTAGACCTGGAAAAATGTGCTTTTACATAAAACTAATTTTACCTGCCGTGTAAAGAATTTTTTGAATCCCATCCAAAATTAAGGATGGGAATCGTAAGGAATTAGGCGATTCCGATTACTCTTAACGATTCTGCTTCCTTGACTGTTCCATTGATGATTCTTTCAATACTTCGAAGGAAGAAACATTTGGAAATAAAGAATTTAATTCTTATTGGATTTACTCCACTCAGTAGCCTGTTACCAAATGATGAGATCTTCATATTTTGACAGAACAGATTCTTGCAAATAGTGTTTACCAGTGTAGTAGTCAAGTCACTAGATCTCGAGTCTGAGTCGATTCTCAAGTCCAAGTCACCAATATTGTGACCGAGTCGTGTCCAAGTCGATTTCCCATTAACCATGTGCAAGTCCGAGCTACGCGTTCTTGTCTGTCGTAATATAACAAATAAAAACAGTTTTAACATGTCCTCTCCTCCAAATCTGAATGCATTTAATGCTCGAATCTAAGTCCGAGTCATTAGTGTTCAAGTCCGAGACAAGTCATGAAATTCATAATTTATTATACACAGCATTTTGCGATTCACAAAGCTATCATTTGTCTTAAAGAGACTTTGAATAAAATGCATGAGTCATATAGACTACTTTAATTGTACTTTTTTGTGCTTTTATGTCATTTTTGGAGCTTGACCATAACAACCACATCTTGGATTGGTACTTCCGTGGTTTCACGCTTTAGATTCAAAAGAACCGGCTCTTAAGAGTCATTCCTTCGGAAACGCACTACACTGGTCACGCTGTAGATTCAAAAGAACCTGCTCATAAGAGTAATTTATTCAGGAATCATACTACATTGGTTGCACTGAATGTTTTACATCCTAGATTCAAATGAACCGGCTCATAAGAGTTATTCGATCAGGAATCGAGCTATATGTTTCGCACTGTTTTGTGCTGCTGGTTTGATAGCATTGTTGGAAACACTGCAGGATGTTTTAACATGGTGTTTACATCCGAATCGGTGGAAGAATGTATGTTCCAGAACCGTTAACGGAACCAAAAGACATGAAAATCAGTTGGAGAAAAAAAATTGAACCAGATCGGAATAAGAACCAGTTCTTGGTTTCCAACCCTATGAAAAAGTTTTTAGCATAAAAAATGCATAACAAATTTAAATGCTTTTCTCATGTGCACCTACCAATCATAAGCACCTGTATATAATGGGCCTTTCAAAATATAGTGTAACATGACAAAAATTATGCCACTGACACAACTTACCCCTCTCACATCTACATTTGATGAAGTTCCCAATAGGTACACTCTTGTAGATCAAGGCCGCAGCTAGACAGAAAGAATAGAGTTTTGGTTTCAAAAGGTTTACAGCAGACTCTCTGTGAATTCCTTTGAATCTGAACAACAACACACCTGCAACAACCAAAAAGCTGCAAGTGTTTCCCACGCAGGTGCCTCAATTAGAGGAGCGGTATGAAAAATGCATGGCATCCATACTAATGTGTGTCAGCTACCTCTTCCCTTCCGATTGTCCTTTCCTTGTGTCTCTGACAAGCTGAGGTGCTTGGCAATCAGGGCCTGGAGCACCCCCCAGGCAATCTATCTCTCAGCCAGCCAAACATGGAAGGGGCAAAGGGCTACGGAGCTCAACAAAATGATAATCCCTCTTCAGATGAATATTGCATGTTGATCAGTAATAACTCCGAAAAACTCCCCCTACCGCATGAAACGAGAAAGAGATGCACAGAATAATTGAACTTGTGTGGGTTCTTGGATGGAATACTCAGTTTCAAACCCTTATATGAAAACCCTAAATGTGGTATATGCATACTAAATAGTATTATGTTAATAATATAGTTCTATTTAATGTATTAAGAGAATAAGGAAACTATGGCAGTTTCTAGTTGTTTGTATTTTATATTTATTTTCTAAATGTATTTTAGATGATAGATTTACATCACAGAAATACCATATTTTTATATATAACCCATAGTAACTTACCATGGTAGTGAAGAGCCATGCATGCATGGTGTTTCCTGACATTACCATGGTCCTTTTACAAATACAAATGTTAAAACTATGGATAGACTACAATGGACGAACTATGGTAAATTTTCATAATTATTATGGACCCAGCTATTAATTGTCTTTCTGCGTAAAAATCTATTTTCTTCTAATCAGTGTTGGGTGTAATCCAATTACAAAGTAATCTGTAATCGAATTACTTTTTAGTAAAAAAAAAGTAGTATAGCATCCCATTTAAACTTCCTGTAATCAGATTACTGTTACTGACTTTCAATTTATTTACTTTTAAGTACATTATAGGGTTATGCTTATTTCTAATATATTATTTATGTAGAATACATGAATTATGGCCCCATAAGGAGTCATTGTGAAGGAGAAATGCATTTCAACCTCAAAATCAATGCTTTGCTGTCAAATGTGAATTTTGAACATGCACATAATATGCAATATTACTGGTAATTGTACAGATGCTTCCAAATCAGGCTGGTGACACTTTTTAGATACAGACATTGCCTGTCAATCAACCTGAGAACGTGCATGTGCTTTAGCTAGACCAGAATGGAAAATAAAGTTTTTTCAGAGTGATCTGAGGTAAAGAAGCACAATTCATTAAACCATTGTTGTAAGATTTTATGGCAGATTTAAAATATGTTATTTGATTGTAGTCTTGACCAACCCTTTTGGAGATTATGGTCTTTCCTCATTCAAGTAGATTGGAGCTATACTTTTATGCCACTTGTGTCAATAGAAAACAGCTGCATGGGAGCATTCCCAAGATAGCTGCCAAGTGGACTGACTTGCCTTGAAAGATATTTTGATGTTAATCTGGAGCCCTGCATAGCATCATGTCATGGAGATTTCTTCAGCAAATTTGAAAGTTTAGTTAATTTCTACTTTTTTAGATTACCATTTTTGTGGTATTAAACAATGTAGCCTAAAAGTGGATAGGAATTTGATGCCTTACACACATCGCAGCAAGTTCATTACTGTGTAGCTTTATTTCTCAGAGACACACTGTAGCAGACATTGCTTAATTTTCTCTGCACACAGATGGCCTTGCAGTGAAAATACAGATGGAGGAATTATGGAATTGTGAATTTCACTTGCGTCACAGTCTTATCATGATTCGGCTTTCCAACCTCAATTAGTAGTTTGATGTAAATACATTTACTTCCACCTCCCAAGTGAATAAATAAATACAGTAAATGGAACAACATAAACAACAAATTAAAGCACTCTGTGGTTGATTGGAGAATAATTCAATTCTGTTCAGAATGGTCATCTGATCATCTCGTCTACAAGAAAAAAGATGGATCTTGAACCTCTGTTTGAGTTCATATTGAAATTTCTGATTTTGATTGTGGACTTTGTTATGTTGGCAAATCAATGTTTGAGATGTGAAATTTTTCTCAGGAGAGAAATATGAGAAATATGTTAATCAAAAGTCTCCATTTCCACTCAATTTATTGTCATTGCTGTCTTGGAGAAACATTTGAGATATGTAAGAGATATTAGGGCTGGGTATTACATTGTGAAATCAATACAATCTTCATCTGTCATTTACAATTGACAACTCCTTGTAAAATTCATCAACAGCTATTCAAATTTCAAACTAAATTTTGGTCACAGTTGTAAATGATGGGATTAAATGGGTTATACAGGGAACTTTCTAATTTAGTAGTTTGCTAAAATATTCATTTTAAAAATTAACAACAGAATGCTATTCAATTGCTATTATTTGAACAGATATAATAATCAACACAACCAACGTTGAAGTAAACATTAAAAGAAAAGTAAAGGAGCGATCATAGGATTTTAAGAATCTATATCAGGATTGTTCAAATGAAGATTGTGATTTATTTGAAAATTGATATTTTTGTCCAGCCCTAAGAGATATCATTCTTAACAGATTAGCAGCTAGTTCATCAAAATTTAAATCTTTCAAATCAAACATTCATGACATTCATAACTACATTAATGTATTTTCAGTTTTAATTGTCTATTAAGCATTGTATAATGCAATAATGCTTAATGAGTTATTCATGAAAGTTATACAATGTTAATATATTTTATATTACATAAACTACCACAAAGAAGCAATTCTGCATCTGTATATGCTGTTTTTTTATTATTGATTTTCTATGAAAATATGCACCAGACCAGTGGTTCCCAGCCTTTTTACCTTGAAGCCCCCTCTACTTATATGTAAGTCTACACATATAGTATATCACTGCCATGGATGCGCGCTCTTTCTCCTCGCACTGTATGTGTTTGATTGTGTGCACGTGCGAGAGAGTACTATCATCGATTTCCGTGAGAAATGCAAAATTATGATTATAATACTGATTTTTGGGAATGTGCATTGCCACAGATTTTGCATAACTGCGATAGACATAATACTTGATAAATGGTTGAATGCAGGAGTCTGACACATAGCGCTCCATTTTTTAATACATTTAAACTTTTATGCAACCATTGCATATACCACCCTTAAAGAAAATAAATAACTAATTGAAAACCCATGATTGCAGCTGCAATAATGGCTTGTGGAGTTTTTATTAAGGTTTGGTCATTGAGCTTGTGGTTGGGTACTGAAGTCATGGCAGTGGGATGGTAATCTGAAGAACACTAATCCCTACAGGATACTGCTTTAAATGCAATCACACACCCAGGAAATAAGGTGAGCAACATATAATTTCTCGGAACAAAAGTGCCACACAAATACACAGATAGGGAATTATATGTTAGTGCTTTTGTACAGAATTTAAAGCTGCTTGAATAAAAGAACTACCCCTTTATGATGACTGAATAAAATGGCCTCATTTTTGGTCTTTAGACCATTAAGATAATTCTACAACATTACTCTCATTCATTTCTTATTTTGAGGGTGAACATTTTGCAGACATGTTGATCTTTGTCCAAAAGCTTACAATTTTTAAGATTTCAGTTTAGTTTCCCTGATTTTGGAAAATGTCATTGTCTTCAGTTGAAGCAACATTTTAAGTAACCTTTAAATATGAAACAATCTTAATACAGTAATTAATACCGTGGTTGTTAGGTAGTAGTTATGTACTGGTCCAAGTCAAAAGAGTCCACCCCCAAGTCTCTATGATATTCTGGTCCCAAGATAATGCTCTGGTCTCTCCTTAAATGTATGTTTATGGGATTACTTTTTTCGTCTTCTTAAAAAGATAATTTAAGGGATTATTCATGTCTGTACCAAACGGATGCAGGACAAGTTATGCGCCAAAGTTAAAGACTTACGGTTAGTATTACATGCACCCCAATATGCTAATAACAAGGGGTGCACCATATATATTGATGGCTGATACATGACTGTCCAATAACTGGGAAAATCTAAATATTATCAGCTAGCAGATCCAGTTTAAAGAGTTGAAATGCAAAAAGTAAAAATCTGAGTTATTGGTATTGGCCACAATGAGCTGTGATTTATCTGTTATTGGATCGGCCAAGAAATTCCATATTGTGCATCCAGTACATTTTTACACAGTTATTTTTATTTTAGTCATAGTTTTAGTCTTTTTACAATAGTCAGTATTTCGTAATGTCATATTCATTAATTTTAGTCAGTTTTAATCTGACTAAAGGTGTTTACGTGAAGTGTGAAATCAGTGTAATGTGCAAAAATCTACCTGTGCCGATTGCTTTATACTTAAACTATTTATGACCTTCTCTTGATAAAGGAAAACCGTACAAGGCGTTTACATGGCCTTATACGTTGTTGGCTTATTAAGCGTAATCGGTGTAAGATCGTGCATGTCAATTTTCTCAGTATAACAATAATTGTGAGGATATGGCACTGCTATTGCTTTATACAAAAATGGGTGAAATCAAAAAGCTTTCTTAAGAAGATAGTTTTCTGACTTGGCTCAATGCTGAAATGTAATAGCATTAGTCATAAGAGACTCTCTTTCTCATATATGTCTAAGCTAATTTGTTCCATATTTTGCATGTTTTAACAGTGTAATTGTACCCTTGAACCTGGTGCTACTCAATCAAAGCATGAATATGTTGATGCTGTAAGCATTTCATCCCATTCACCCAAACAGTGGCACCACTCACATTATTTTTGGCCATTTATTTCTGCCGGCAACTTTAGCACAGCACAGGTTTATTAGGTCAAATGAAATTTTCATAGATTCAGGTTTTGTACAATGCAAATCAGCATGCATCAAGCCCTCCAAGCTTCGTGTGGAGAGAGGTAATTAAGCACACAACTATTTTGTCTTCAAAATGCGATTGGAGTTTTGCATCGCAAGTGGTGGAGAGGACCTGCTGTCAGGAGAGGTGGTTTTAAGTGCTTTTCAGTAAGACTGAACGTGTGTGTGCGTGTGCGTGTTTGTGTGATCAACTGACTTTATTGTCCCTGCAGATATTTTCCTCAAAAGTTTCCCTGTGCATCCAAAAGAGCTGAAGGGCAAATTGTTGATAATAAATGAAGAGGAAGGGGGTCTCTCCGATGAGCACATTGCCTCTCTCAGGAGGTAAGACAAGGAGTTACATGGAAGACAAAGCAGCCTGCCAAATTTTCTCTTCTCAAGTGGTGAATTATCACAAGTGGGGGTGTATATGTTTTTTAAGTTGATTTGTCTGGGCCAGTGTCTTTAGTCGACCAGAAATGCCCAACTTGCTGATATTTAATTAAAACAATCTTGCCTATGACTCACACAATCGAAAAGGTACGACTTCTGTTCTTAAAGAGACCAATCAATCATCAGAATTTCAAGTACGATACAATGCAGGTATAATTTTTAGCTGGCCTCATATCCAACATTTCCAACCTGCAACACGCTTCCCTCAACTCGTTCCAAACCTGATGTTTTCTTTCTTCCTTTGTAGACAAAAGTTATTTTCCTATTAAAAACATGGATATGTTTAGGGTTTGGTTAAAGGAATAGTTCACCCAAAAATGAAAATTCTCTCATTATTCACTTACCCTGATGCCATCCCAGATTTCATCAGCAGAACACAAATGAAGATTTTTAGAAGGAAGAGAGCACTTTGAAGGTCCAAAAGTCATATTTAGGCAGCATAAAAGTAATCCACACGACTCTAGTCGATCAATGAATGTCTTCTGAAGCAAATTGATATGTTTTATAAAAAATAAATAGATAATTAAAATGTTATTAACTTAAAAAAGCGCTTCCTGCCAGTAGCTGACACATCACATAGCTGTCGCGTGACATAAGCGCGTCGGCGAGTTCATGTGAGAATTCAGTAGCGGTGCTTATTTACAACAGAAGAATGAACATTACGCGAGAGTTCGGCCATTTCAAGCAGCATCAGAGCACTGGATGGAAGCTGCGATTTAAAGTTAAAAACGTTTTAATTATCTATTTGTCTCTTACATAAACCTATTGATTCGCTTCAGAAGACATTCATTGATCAATTGGAGTTGCATGGATTACTTATATGCTGCCTAAATGTGACTTTTGAACCATGTACTTGCATTATAAGTATGTGACGGAGCTCTATCTTCTTCTAAAAATCACAATTTGTGTTCTGTCAAAGAAAGGGATGGAATCTGGGATGGTATCAGGGTAAGTGAATAATGAGATAATTTTCATTTTTGGGTGAACTATTCCTTTAAGTGGTTAGACTTTATGGTTAGGTTTAGGTTAGGGGTTTTGGGTTCAGAGTTAAACTTGACTCTCATCATGTAAACAAGAATGCTGATTTCCTTACACCACTTAAGGGATTAAAAGAAAGCAGTTTTACACACCCAGGTTTCTCCCAGAGAAACTTATGAAGAAAGATAAAAAGTTAAGAAGAAAAAACACAGCAACAACTCTGGAATGTCTGGAAATGAAGTGAAGCAACTGAGAATAAAATAGCAAAGTCTTCCTAGGATTCCATGTTTGTTATTTACACAAGCGTCACGGGGAAATTACGCTGCTGTGGAAAAAGCTGCTTACTGACCAGGGGCGCATTTTATATGGGAGTGAAGAGAAAGCCGCTTTTACATTGCATGTAAACATACACTGATCAGTCACAACACTAAACCACCTGCCTAATATTGTGTAGGTCCCCCTCATCCTGCCAAAACAGTGCCAACCCGTATCTCAGAATAGCATTCTGAGATGCTATTCTTCTCACTACATTTGTACAGAGCGGTTATCTGAGTTACTGTAGACTTTATCAGTTCGAAGCAGTCTGGCCATTCTCTGTTGACCTCTCTCATCAACAAGGCATTTCCGTCCACAGAACTGCCGCTCACTGGATGTTTTTTTGTTTTTGGCACCATTCAGAGTAAATTCTAGAGACTGTTATGCGTGAAAATCCCAGGAGATCAGCAGTTACAGAAATACTCAAACCAGCCCATTTTCTTTTCGATGCATCACTATTCAAAATAACACATTCCAGCACTGGATTGTCATCCACTATAAGACACATGACTGAAATGGATATTCTGCTCAAGAACTGGACATGTTTCTTCTGTATTAGATGCAAAGCTATTCTAAACAGTTGTGGGGACAAAATTGGCAATGGCTAAAAGTGGTGGGGGCATGTCCCACCCATCCCATCCATAAATGACACGTTTGGTCAGGAACACAGTAAACTGCAAAAAGGAATTAAAAATAGTAAAAACCTTTAAAAAAATGCTGACCAGTTCAGTATCTAAAAATATAAAATTTCCCCTTTACATTCAAATACCTCTTGATGTTAAAAAAGTTCATGTCCATGTTATTTGTCAACAACCCCTTTATAAAATATAAATGAAAATATAGTGGTTCAGATCAACGGACCACATTATATGTGAAAGATCTAAGTGGGGTCTGTGTGTTGTGCATTAATCCAGTGCCAGATCTAATGAAGACCGTGGAGACCAGAAGTCACATGCAGTTCATGTTGAGGAACATACAGTATGCCAGGCCCCCTTAAAAGAACATTCTGTCTATGAAACTTTTATCAGTTGTTTTTGAGCAAAAGGAAACTATTGGGTTGCCTGGAGGGATGTTGCTTTGAAAGCTGGAAAAATGCTTTCTCCTCTACATTTGTCTGCAAGAAACATCCTTAGATGACTGCGAGTGGCTGACCTGCATGTGGGAGACATATTCCAATGTACCTACAGAGAGATTTATATTTATTTAGCCAACTACCACAAATATGAGTGTAACCACATGGGCTTCGGAATACAATCTTAATTGAGACACTACCAGAAGAAGCTGCAATATTAATGGACGGTGGCTGTACGCTCTCCATTGGAACATCTTTGCACTCATGAAATAGTCAGTGTGGTATGGATTTGAAACACACTAAAACGACCTGAACACAGGTCCATTTTGGAGGTGAGCCAGATTGAACCTGGATGCAGCTAAAGCATCAGCTACCTGGCCACTTTATACAAGCTGACTGCAACTTGGCTTTTATTCAACCCCTGTTCCAGGGCCACAAGAAATCAGAGTAGCATCCCCATCTCTCAGAGGAATAGGTGGAGAGATAGCGAGAGTAAAAGAGGCTATTTCAGAAGAGAAAACTGGCTCGGTGAGAAATCAACCTGTAAAAAACAAGAGTGTGTGACATCCTTTTAGAATCATGCATGTTTAAAATGGGCATCTATAAAGCTTTTATAAAGGAAAGAGCTTGGACCAATGTAAAACGAAATTAGGACAGCAGGACTGAGTTCACATTTTTACATCCATCTGCTCAGTTTTTTAAAATTGTTTTTCTACATGCACTAGGCTAGGCTAGACAGATGTCTTTGACTGGTGCGTCTCATAGTTTTTTCAGTCTTGCACATGAGCACCGTGTTTTTAAGATGCCATGTCAATTTAAAACATCTTCGACATTTAAAAGCGCATGTTAACACCTGTTTTCTTTTCTATTCATTGCCCTGCATCTATATTATTTTAACACAAGAAGCTGTCTGATTGCTTTTTTTGCTATTTGCCAAAAATATTTTAACATGCAGCTGTAATGAAAGCAAACTCTGTGACAGCTATACACTTTTAGCTATAAAACATTTGTAACGGGTTCACACTATGGGCAAGGAGGAGGTGGGAACCGGCTGAGCAGTTTGCTTTTAATGACCCAAATGAATAAAACACAACATAAAACTGATGCACGCACACACACACACACACACACACACACACACACACACACACAGTTTCATGCTTCTCTCTCTCTCTCTCTTGAACTGGCGTCCCCGGCTCCTCTTTATCCCTCTCCCGGCTGATTGGGCTGATTCAGCGCTGGGCATCCATCGTTACAGCCTGGCCACACCCTCCTCGTCACATACCCCCAACACCTGATTCAGGCCGGGGAAACCTCCGGCCTGATTTACCCCTCCCCCCACTCTTCCTGGAGGGGAGCCGTCCTTCCACTGGCTGGTCTTCCCCGCCTCCTGGGAATCAGAGTAGGATGGGAGAGGGGAGAGGAAAAGAGCGAGCGGGAGAGACAGAGAGAGAGAGGAGAGAAAGAGAGAGAGAAAAAAACTGTCTCGCCGGTCCCCGAACATGCTGCCGACTGGTCCTCAGCCAGCTGTGCAGTGGTCCTCCACGACGCCAGGCGATGGCACTGGACCATGCCTCCTAGCGGACGGCAGCGGGCTCCTCCGCCTCCCGGCAGACGTCAGTGGATCCTCCGCCCCCTGGCGGCCAGCAGCGTCTCCTCGTCTTCCTAGCGGATGGCAGCGGGCTCCTCTGCCTTCTCGCGAACCGCTCCAGTACCACCGGACCATACTTCCTCGGCGTTGCGACCCTCCATCAGTGGTGAGGGCTCTCCAACAGTGCATCCCTTCTCCCTCCAAGGTTTTGGCATCAATGTAATGGGTTCACACCATAGGCAAGGAGGAGGTGGGAACCGGCTGAGCAGTCAACATAAACTTTTAATGACACAAATGAACAAAACACAACATAAAACAGATGCACTCACACAACTTCGTGCTTCTCTCTCTCTTGAACTGGCATCCCTGGCTCCTCTTTATCCCTCTCCCGGCTGATTGTGCTGATTCAGCGCCGGGTGTCCATCGTTACGGCCCAGCCACACCCTCCTCCTCATCACACATTTTACAATGCCAAACAATGCAAAAGTTTACTAAATTGTTTAGCGATGTCTCGATACCAATACTGGTAGCGGAATCAGGTTCAATACTGTGCTCAAGTACTTGTACATGTGCACGTAAAAATGCCCCTATACCAAAAACTGATACCATCTGATGTACGAATGTCATTACGTAAACATTCAGCACACAAGTTATATCCTAGTGAGATTATTTATGCGAATTAATGAGAAAAATGTATAGTTTGCATGTATAGTTGCATTGCACTGTTCTGCTGTAACATCTTTTTATCTTCATTAGGTACGTGCCCACGGCAGATGACATTGAGATGTATAAATCGTATAAAGGAGACGTGACTGATCTGCATGTGGTGGATCAGTACATGATGGAGGTAAATCCACTGGCATTACACAGTTAGTTAATTCACTGACATAATGGAGCATTAAATTAAATTAAATTAAAGGCATAAATGAAGCTAATTTTTTTTTTTTAGAGTTATTTTTCTCATTATGCTTTGTGAGTCCCGTTATATAATGTAATACAGTAAATTTGAATGTATAACAGTAAAAATGACAAAGTATTTTCTATTAAAATCAGCATAAATTAAAAGGCAGAACAGCAAATACTACCATAATGCATAAAAATGTTTAAATTATATATACTGTATATTCTCAGATTTCAATATATTTATATAT